>NC_053024.1:125538702-125733012 GCF_003073215.2 Triticum urartu | reverse complement strand
TTCTCCCTTCTGGGGTGGTAAGCAAAATTGACTTACTAGCACAATCGATGTTTCCTCCATACATCGACAGCCAATCCATACCAAGAATCACATCCAGACCTTGGGATTCCAGAATAATTAAATCTGTTGGGAAAACATGCCGTCCTATACTTAATGGCACTTGAAAACATCCTTGACTGGCCATGTACTCTGCTCCTGGTGAGCTTACTAGCATAGGTGTTTTGAGAACCCTAGTGGGAAGGCTATACTTTTCCACAAATCCCCTTGATATGTATGAATGCGATGCACCAGTATCAAAAAGAACGAGTGCAGTAAATGACTTAACCAAAAACTTACCTATTACTGCATCGGGCTGAGCTTCAACCTCCTCCACATTAACGTGGTTCACCTGTCCCCTGTTGAAAGGGTTCGGCTTCTTTCCAGAACTTCCATTGCCGTTTTGGCCTTCAGGACATTCATTGGCATAATGTCCGGTCTTGGAACACTTGAAACAGGTGACTTGACTTAGATCTCTCTTGGCTAGGGTTGATGGGGTGCTGCGGTTCTGGCCATTGCTTCCTCCATTCCCATTACCATTCTTGGTGCCATTGTGATTGTGCGAGCTACCTACTCCATGGGTATGCTGAAAATGTCCTCCCGGTCTAGGGGTAAAACGTGGCTTCTGCTGAGCTCCTGAATTATACTTTCCTTGTCCATACTTCCTCTTGCGGTTCTCAATTTGCTGCTGCTTCCCTTCAATCATAAGACCACGGTCTACCAACTCCTAGTAGTTGTTGAAGGTGGCTACCATCAACTGCATACTCAACTCATCATTCAGTCCTTCCAGGAACTTCTCCTGCTTAGCTGCATCCGTAGCAACATCATCTGGGGCATAACGTGCTAGCTTACTAAACTCCTCCACATACTGGCCAACTGTCCGTCCTCCTTGGCGCAAGTTACGGAACTCACGCTTCTTCATGGCCATAGCTCCTGCTGAAACATGGGCAGTACAGAAAGCCTGCTGAAACTGGTCCCATGTGACAGTGTCGACTGGAAAGGTGGCTGTGAAATTCTCCCACCATGATGCTGTGGGTCCTTCTAACTGATGTGCGGCAAACTTCACCTTCTCCACATCTGTGCATCCTGCTGTGGTCAACTCCCTAGCTGTCTTGCGGAGCCAATCATCTGCTATTATCGGCTCGGTGCTACTGGAAAACACCGGCGGATTCAGCCTAAGAAAACGGGCTAAGTGGTCAACAGGTGGTGGTGGTGGTGGTGGTGGGTTGTTGTTGTTGTTCCCCTGATTCTGATTCTGGACTAGCAACTGCATCAAGGTGTTCTGCTGCTGGATCAACTGGGTGAGCTCCGGTGGAAAGGCAAATCTGGGGTCACGTCTCGGAGGCATCTAAGGGTTTAGAAAAGATGAGATATAAGAATAGAGGGGGTCTAAAGAGAAAACACTACCCATATGCACATGAGGAAAAAGCAAACAATTCACTTCATTCAATCAAACAAAGGCATACAATCGATCTAACTATCGCAAAGTGCTCGGACTACTATATTTACATGGTGGACTACTACTACTGATGAGGTGGTCTAATAGAAATATTCTACGGTTGTAGACTCCATGATATTTGCTCCTGCTTCATCAACATAGTCATCATCGCTACTATCTGCTTCCGAGTCGGTGCCGTCGATGATGATGTAGTCTTCCGGGCTAATCTCCTTGGGTTCTTAGTCTTCATCTACTGGTGTCGGGCCTCCCATAAATATTCCAATCTTCTTGATCAGGTCGTCATTCTTCTCCACCAATACTTCAATTTCTTCTTCATAATCTTCGCGTGTAGCCTTGAGTTCTTCCTCCAGTTCCTTGATTCTAGTTTTAGCCTTCTTCAGATCTATCATGTCAGCGCACATCTGATTCTCCTGTCGTCGAATGTGCTGATTTAACTCCTGAATAAAAGCTGCAATTGATCTATCTTTCCTGGTGTTAATCATCTCCCAGTGTTCATCTTGGCGCCCGCAAATCTGGTAGATAGTATCCTTGAGATCCTTGTGGTAGACTTCTCCAATGCGTCCCATGGCGATGTGAGCTGCCATACTCTTTCCTAGATTCCAAGTTGGTGCATCAAAAGAAAACTCTCTGGGCTCAATGACTGGCATGAACGTCCTTCCTGGGATTTGAACTTGAATCATCCAGCGCTCTTCTTCAAGTAAAGTGGCGTTGTAGGTTCCTGTGAAGCTTGGTACTCCCATGTTCAGGTATCTAGTGACTTCCTTCAAGTGGCGTCCAAAGGGTGTATCTTCATCCGGTTGGGTGAACTTGTTCCTTGCATCCGCCATACTAAAGAGTAGAAAAGATGAGAGGTCAGAAAAGAAGAGAGTGAGTAGTGATCTAGGTCTTTAGCTTAGTGGTCATGTCCTACAGTCAGTGTGTGCTCTGATACCATCTCTGTAGCGACCAGACCTCAAACAGTCTGATCTCTCTACTCCGGTGTCATCCCTAGATCAGTAATGCTGACACCACACAGTACTCGGAGGATTTATAGCAGAGTAGCAATCACACACTTATTACATCGAGTGTCTCAAAAGAGAACTTATTGCAATAAATATGGCTTAAGGCCATCTAATTACGATAACAGCGGAAGGCTTGGAAGATAAGTGAGTCCATCAACTCCAACGGCATCACTGAGTATAGAACCACGACCTAAAAACTCCTTAATCGTCGTCTGAAAAGTCTGCAACATTAACGTTGCAGCCCGAAAACGGGTCAGCACATGGAATATGCTGGCAAGGTAACACATAGAGAGTAATGGAATGCAACAGCTATACTATATTCATATTTGGCTGGTGGAAAGCTCTATGGTTACAGTTTTGCATAAAGCCAATTTTTCCCTACTTCAAAAGGAATAAATTTAATTACTATCATGGTGGTTGTTAAACATTAAGAATGGTTGACAGCATTCTCAATCCCAATTAAGCATCATCATTAACCCAACAACATTAATTTTAGAGTAACATGTTGAGATTCACATGATAATCCAGATACTAGATACTCAAGATGTCCATAACCGGGGACACTGCTAATCATGATTAGTTTGTTACACTCTGCAGAGGTTTGCGCACTTTTCCCCACAAGACTCGATCGCCTCCGTTGGATTTCTCGCACTACATGGTGTTTGAGAAACAGATGACCGAGACACAGTCTTTCAGAAGCGCTAGCACCTTACGATGGATAGACCGGTACACCTACTTTCCCTTACATCTGCTAGTCTACCCTGTAAGAGTTCGCATGACTTAATCAACTATGCTAGAGCCCATAATGGCTTGTGGCTGCACACGGAAGTTTCTAGTTTGAAAAATCTCATGATCCCTTTGAGCCTGGGTGGCGGTCCAAAAGAAAATAGGCAGGTTCTGGAATACCCAGGTGCCTCAATCCACCCAGATGTGTGTTTAAGTTGCCACCTTAGATAACCATTAATTATCAATCTCAAATCTGTCATGGATTTCACTGACCCAATCCACGTCTACTAGCATAGCATGGCATAATAAGCAAACGTAGAAGTAACTCCCAAAGGTTTGATAATAAACAGGTAATAGGTACTACCTCATCTACTTCCCATCCCACAGTTTAATTAGATCCTAATCATGCAATGTGTGAAGATTGATCTAATGCAAAAAAACTGGGTTGTAGAAAAGGTATGATCAAAGTGTTACTTGCCTTCTCTGATGATCCGTGAAACCTAACAATTCGAAGTAACAGGCGGCGCACTCCGGGTACTCTACCGCAGGCAAACAAACAAGCATACAATAAGTACTCATCTAGTGCACAGGTAAAACTCAAATAAGAGATCTAACCAGAAGGTTCAACTTAAGAATTCCGGTTGGCAAAAAGAATCAAATCGAACGAAGCAAAGAAAGTCAAACGGCGAAGGAAAATAACTTCGTTCTAGTAATGTGAACCTAAGTCAAATTTTACAGTAGCAAAAACTTGTTTAAGTTGATTATTCAGATAGAGGGTTTCGAGACGAAACTCCAGGTGCTTGAATCGCCTGATTCCGATGAACGGGCGAAAAGAAAAACTAAAACGAAAATCGGATCAGAAATCGCGATCAGAAAATAACCGCGGAAAAATCCGACGAAAAAGAAAAACGACGAACGGGATTTTTTTTAATTTTTTTTACATGGCACGGATTTAGAGGTACGGCGAACCTCGGGCGACGTGCGGCTCCGGCGGATCGGCGGTGGCGGCGGCGAGGCTAGGGCTGGGCGCGGCTAGGGTCTCGGGGCGGCTGGGCCTTCGGGCTGGCTTTCCCCGGCTTATAAAGGCCCCGGCCAGGCGGAGTCCTGGCCGAGTACGGCCCAAAGTCGGTTGCGTTTTTTTTTTGCTCGGAAGAAAAATAAAAAGAAATACTAAACGGACTCCAAAAATCCCGAAATAAATTTTCCCGGGCTTCTAAAATCAATCCCGACAAAGTGAACATTTATTTGGGCCCTAAATGCAATTTTGAAAAACGCGCATTTTTCCTAATTCAAATAAAAACAACAAAAAAACTCCGAAATAAAACTATTTGATATTTTATTAAATCCTCAATATTTCTATATTTTGGGAAAGTCATTTTATTCCCTCTCTCATATTTTTGTAATAGAAATAATTGATGATAAAATAAATAAAATCAAATGATCCTATTCTCAAAATTTGAGAAAAACTCAAATATGAAAATAACGAAATCCCCAACTCTCTCTGTGGGTCCTTGAGTTGCTTAGAATTTTCTAGGATCAAAACCCAAAGCAAATAAAATATGATATGCATGATGATCTAATGTATAACATTCCAAATTGAAAATTTGGGATGTTACACATATGTTGTCACTTTCATATACTAGTGGGAATTTAACTTTATAGAACTTGGCTTGTATATTCCAATGATGGGCTTCCTCAAATTGCCCTAGGTCTTCGTGAGCAAGCAAGTTGGATGCACACCCACTAGTTCTTTTTGTTGAGCTTTCATACATTTATAGCTCTAGTGCATCCGTTGCATGGCAATCCCTACTCACTCACATTGATATCTATTGAGGAGCATCTCCAAAGCCCATTGATACGCCTAGTCGATGTGAGAATATATTCTCCTTTTTGTCTTCTCCACAACCACCATTCTATTCCACCTATAGTGCTATATCCATGGCTCACGCTCATGTATTGCGTGAAGATTGAAAAAGTTATGAAAAAGTTAGAGTATGAAACAATTGCTTGGCTTGTCATCGGGGTTGTGCATTATTTAAATACTTTGTGTGGGGAAGATGGAGCATAGCCAGACTATATGATTTTGTAGGGATAACTTTCTTTGGCCATGTTATTTTGAGAAGACATAATTGCTTTGTTAGTATGCTTGAAGTATTATTATTTTCTATGTAAATATAAACTTTTGTCTTGAATCTTTCTAATCTGAATATTCATACCACAATTAAGAAGATTTACATTGAAATTATGCCAAGTAGCACTCCGCATCAAAAATTCTCTTTTTATCATTTACCTACTCAAGGACGAGCAGGAATTAAGCTTGGGGATGCCTGATACGTCTCCAACGTATCTATAATTTTTGATTGCTCCATGCTATATTATCTACTGTTTTGGACTATATTGGGCTTTATTTTCCACTTTTATATTATTTTTGGGACTAACCTATTAACCGGAGGCCCAGCCCAGAATTGCTGTTTTTTTCCTATTTCAGTGTTCGGATAAACAGAATATCAAACGGAGTCCAAACGGAATAAAATCTTCGGAAACGTGATTTTCTCACTGAACGTGATTCAGGAGACTTGGACCCTACTGCAAGGGATCAAAGAGGTGGTCACGAGGGTGGGGGGCGCCCCCCCCTAGGGCGCGCCCCCTGCCTCGTGGGCCCCTCGGTGCTCCACCGATGTACTCCTTCCTCCTATATATACACATGTACCCCCAAACGATCAGAACAGGAGCCACAAACCTAATTCCACCGCCGCAACTTTCTGTATCCACGAGATCCCATCTTGGGGCCTGTTCCGGAGCTCTGCCTGAAGAGGGCCGTCATCACGAAGGGCTTCTACATCATCCTAGCCCCTCCGATGAAGTGTGAGTAGTTTACCTCAGACCTTCGGGTCCATAGTTAGTAGCTAGATGGCTTCTTCTCTCTCTTTGAATCTCTATACAAAGTTCTCCCCCTCTCTTGTGGAGATCTATTCGATGTAATCTTCTTTTTGCGGTGTGTTTGTTGAGAATGATGAATTGTGGGTTTATGATCAAGTCTGTCTATGAATAATATTTGAATCTTCTCTGAATTCTTTTATGCATGATTGGTTATCTTTGCAAGTCTCTTCGAATTATCCGTTTGGTTTGGCCAACTAGATTGGTAGTTCTTGCCATGGGAGAAACCTTAACTTTGGATTCGATCTTGCGGTGTTCATACCAAGTGACAGAAGGGGCAGCAAGGCACTTATTGTATCATTGCCATCGAGGATAACAAGATGGGGTTTATTTCATATTCCATGAATTTATCTCTCTACATCATGTCATCTTGCTTAAGGCGTTACTTTGTTTTTAACTTAATACCCTAGATGCATGCTGCATAGCGGTCGATGAGTGGAGTAATAGTAGTAGATGCAGAATCGATTCGGTCTACTTGTCACGGACCTGATGCCTATATACATGATCATGCCTAGATATTCTCATAATTATGCTCAATTATATCAATTGCTCAACAGTAATTTGTTCACCCACCGTAGAATACTTATGCTCTTGAGAGAAGCCACTAGTGAAACCTATGGCCCCCGGGTCTATTCTCATCATATCAATCTCCATCACTTTTATATTGCTTTGCTATTTACTTTGCTTTTACTTTTTACTTTGCATCTTTATATCAAAAATACCAAAAATATTCTATCTATCAGAACTCACTGTCGTAAGTGACCGTGAAGGGCTTGACAACCCCTAATCGCGTTGGTTGCGAGTAACTATCGCTTTGTGCAAGTACGAGGGACATGAGTGTGGGCTCCTACTGGATTGATACCTTGGTTCTCAAAAACTGAGGGAAATACTTACGCTACTCCGCTACATCATCCCTTCCTCTTCGGGGAAAACCAACGCAAGCTCAAGATGTAGCATTGGGCCTTTGACTTTAGGTCCATTAGGGACCCACGTTCCGCAGGGCATCATTCCAGCCCAGTGCGACTTTCGGCCTGTTAAAAGACTAGTTTGCATATTGGGCCTCCTCCGCCCCGTAACACTTTCGGCCTCTTACTGGCCCATAAAGTAAAAGGGCCGAGACAAAATTGACATCTATTTTGGCCTTCTAGAGGCCCACGGGTCATTTCCATTTATACTGCCCTATCGAGCTTTTGGCCTGTTAACGGCCTGCTAAGAGCCGTTGTTACGGTGGGCCACATCATTTGGGATCCACTTAATATTATTTTGACCATCCCAATTAAGGCCCGCATTGACAACACATGTTTGTTCGTTTGTATGGCGTCCAGGAAATGTTTGGGCGTGTGGGCCCCTGTTTCAACGATATAGCATATTCAAGAATTATCCTACTCTATACTATCGCCTCTAAAAAACATACGCACTACTGCAGGATGGTCCAAACACGACAGTCGAATCAGAGACCCTTCGACGAAACTGTGTGCGATGCCATAATCTCAAACGACAGTGTAAAAACCGTCAAAAAAGGTGCAAAACATTTGCGATGACGGATGCATCAAACACGGTTCAGAATTTAGTTGCGTGTGCGATGCAGGGCATATGGTTCAGCTCAATGAACTATTTGTGATGAGGAGGCACAAAAGAAACAAGCAGCCAGATGAAGGCGTGTGCGATATACAGCATACGGTTCACTGGGATAAACTTTGTGTGATTAGGCAACATAATGGAAACGGTTCAACTGAACAAGATGTGTGTGATACGCGGCAAACAGGCCCGTAATCTAAAATGTGTGCGAAGACCAATAATAACACAGACGATGGCTGCTCATAAGCGGTGTGAATTGCTCTGTCTACAGTAGAATAACTTGTATATATATAACTAAAATAAACATCCAATTACATAAGTGACTATACAGATCATTCACACACATCTCAATAAACAAATTGCATGCATTCTAAAGTAGGAGAAACGATCGTCTAGTCATCTACTTCTTGTGACGCTCCCGCCACTGCTATGTGGCTCGATCCCTCGTCTGGGTCAGGAAGAAGACAATTCCTCATGTCAACGATCCTCCTGTACATCTCGTAGCTTGTGTACGTGTCCATGGCCATGTACTCGACATGTTGTTAATCCAATCTCTTATGCCACACACTGTGCCAGGCGTTCTTGTCCTTATTGCTCTCTTGCTTCATCTTTGCATAGTAGGGATCGATGATGGCCGAGGCGAGGTCAACCAGGGATTCAGTTTTCTTTTGTTGGTGCCCCAGACCTTGTAGTGGTGCTAGATGTTGATAAGATTCGGGCATTTCAAGTCCGAAACCTTGAGCGCTTTTAGATCGTTGGTGGTGTCCACCGTAGCAAAACTGTAGTCGAAGCTCTTGATAAACCTGGAGAAATGCTCGCAAGGCCTTGCGGCAAGGTGGAAGTGGTAGACGAGGACGTCATGCCGCACGCACAACTAGGCGATGGCAACCTTTTGATCATGCCCAGCATGACCGATGGTGTACTCGAGGTCGAAGCTGACCACTCGGTACTTGTCCTCGGCAATGAACTGCTCCGTAGTTTGGATGTAGCTCTCCATTGAGACCGGATGGTTCGTGTACACCACCGAGAGGGCCTTCCCCCTCACGTGGGTGTCCACTACATGATGCGTGGTGAACTGCCCGCCGTTGTCGTGTCGGCCGCTAGGAGCACCATTGGGGCCACGTGGAGCGCCATTGGAACCGCTGGATGTCCTCTTTGTATATGTCCTCATGGGTGTTCTTATTGTGACGTGTGAGACGAGAGATGAAGGTAAATGGCCGCAGGAATAAAAGGGGCCGGGCGGCATGGATTCTCGGCGCGTCCGCATGGCAGTTTTTGCAGTGGGTAACTACATCGTCGCACTGCGCCCGGTGCAACTGCTTGCACACGAATGTGTGGGATCATGCGCCGGCCCATAACACTTGCAGCGCGCATGGAGGGACGAGGGCAGAGCACCCGAAGGACGCGAGAGCAGAGCGCGCCGCGGCTGCCTGAACCGCAAGCAACCACCCGCATGGAGCAGTTGAACACGCAAGAAATGGTCGCCTACAAGCCGGCCGACAGTTGCGTTGCTGTGTTGAGAGCGGCCGTGTGGTACCACCTCTGTCTAGTCTATAGTCTCCTTTATATTCCGTGCCATACTTTGCCCTCAAATTTAACCAACAAAATGTTAATGCATGTTTTAAAATTTATATAATTGGAAACTATGTTCATATACAAATCCAACTATATAATCTTTGGCGACATGCATCCGTATTTTAATAGTTGAATCATACTTATAAACCAGGATGGTGGTATAGTAGGTAATTAAATCGCAAACATTTTTTATTAACCGTATGTGTACGTGGCCTTTCGTCCTCCTCTCGCACGTCTTGTCACCCCGCTACCATAGACGGCTAACAGCGCAAGCTTGCGCAGCGCGTGGGGGCGTTATTTTTGCCAAACGGTGGCGCCAATGAATCATCGGTGAGCCCGTTCCCGTGCAACCTCGCAGGTTCCCGCGCAAGCTTCCTGCCCGACTCAGTGAAATCCCCCAAAATCCCAATGCGTACCGGCTAGCTATAAAAACCCTCACGGTCGGCGAGTCCTGCATCGCATTTTCCCCTCCATCCTTGTAGCTTATCTCGCCTGCTTCTACCACATTCGACAATGGCACCGGTCCATCGTCGTCGCTCAGCCACTCCGCCCTCATCAGAGGACAGCTCCAGCTGGGAGGCTACACCGCGGCGGCGGCACAGTCCCCGGCGTACTGTAGTGCGCGTGGCGTCCCTGTTGGGTGTGCGCGGAACACCCACCACACGCTCCGCCGCCGGTGCCTGTCGGCTGCTGTTGTTGGCCGCTGTTGCCCCCACACCACCATCGAAAGCCAGGGCCATCGCCCGCTCCGCCGCCGCGGCCCGAAGGCGGGAGATGGCCGTCGTGGCCGCCACCCCACTGCTGGCAACTGTGGCCATCACCCGCTCCGCCACCGCGGCCCGAAGGCAGGAGGTGGTGGTTGTGGCCGCCACCCCATCGTCGGCCGTCGTGGCCGCCAGCCCATCATCGACCACCGGGGTCATCACCCGCTCCGCTACCGCCACCCAAAGGCAGGAGGTGGAGGTGGATGCCCGCACGTTATAAAAGATATCAAGTATTTCATTTTTCTTAAGAGGATGATCAGGCAAAGCATTAAGTAATTGGAGAAGCCTCCCCCAAGCTTGTGGGAGACTCTCTTCTTCAATTTGCACAAAAATATATATATCCCTTAAGGCAGCTTGTTTCTTATGTGCAGGGAAATATTTAGCAGAGAAGTAGTAAATCATATCCTGGGGACTACGCACACAACTAGGATCAAGAGAGTTAAACCATATCTTAGCTTCACCCTTTAATGAGAACGGAAATATTTTAAGGATATAAAAGTAACGAGTTCTCTCATCATTAGTGAACAGGGTGGCTATATCATTTAATTTAGTAAGATGTGCCACCACAGTTTCAGGTTCATAGCCATAAAAAGGATCAGATTCAACCAAAGTAATTATATCAGGATCAACAGAGAATTCATAGTCCTTATCAGTAACACGGATAGGTGAAGTAGCAAAAGCAGGGTCAAGTTTCATTCTAGCATTAAGGGATTGCTGCTTCCATTTAGCTAATAACCTCTTTAGATCATATCTATCATTGCAAGCAAGAATAGCTCTAGCAGATTCTTCATCCAGAACATAACCCTCAGGAACAACATGCAATTCATATTTATTAGGGGGAGAGTCTTCATCATCACTTTCATCAATATTATCAGTTTCAATAATTTCATTCTCTCTAACACTAGCAAGTTGTTCATCAAGAAATTCACGCACAGTAGTATCAAGCATAGAAGTAGTTTCATCATAAGTATCATGCATAGCAGAAGTGGCATCATCAATAACATGCGACATATCAGAATGAATAGCAAAAGCAGGTTTAGGTGTCACAAGCTTACTCAAAACAGAAGATGAATCAAGTGCAGAGCTAGATGGCAGTTCCTTACCTTCCCTCGTAGTTGAGGGATAAATCTTGGTTCTTGGATCTTTCAAGTTCTTCATAATGATAATCAGATACAAATCCCAAGTGAGTCAAAGAATAGAGCTATGATCCCCGGAAACGACGCCAGAAAATAGTCTTGATAACCCACAAGTATAGGGGATCACAACAGTTTTCGAGGGTAGAGTATTCAACCCAAATTATTGATTCGATACAAGGGGAGCCAAAGAATATTCTCAAGTATTAGCAGCTGAGTTGTCAATTCAACCACACCTGGAAACTTAATATCTGCAGCAAGGTATTTAGTAGAAAAGTAATATGATAGTAGTGGTAATGGTAGCAAAAGGTAGCGATAGCAAAAGTAATGTTTTTGGTATTTTGTAGTGATTGTAACAATAGCAACGGAAAAGTAAATAAGCAAATAACAATATATGAAAAGCTCGTAGGCAATGGATCGGTGATAGAGAATTATGTCGGATGCGGTTCATCATGTAACAGTTATAACCTAGTGTCGGTGTCAAAACCGCCGGATCTCGGGTAGGGGGTCCCGAACTGTGCGTCTAGGCCGGATGGTAACAGGAGGCAAGGGACACGAAGTTTTACCCAGGTTCGGGCCCTCTTGATGGAGGTAAAACCCTACGTCCTGCTTGATTAATATTGATGATATGGGTAGTACAAGAGTAGATCTACCATGAGATCAGAGAGGCTAAACCCTAGAAGCTAGCCTATGGTATGATTGTTGATGTGTATGTTGTCCTACGGACTAAAACCCTCTGGTTTATATAGACATCGGAGAGGGTTAGGGTTACATAGAGTCGGTTACAATGGTGGGAGATCTGAACATCCGTATCGCCAAGCTTGCCTTCCACGCCAAGGAAAGTCCCTTCCAGACACGGGACAGAGTCTTCAATCTTGTATCTTCATAGTCCAGGAGTCCGGCTGAAGGTATAGTTCGGCTATCCGAACACCCCCTAATCCAGGACTCCCTCAGTAGCCCCTGAACCAGGCTTCAATGACGACGAGTCCGGCGCGCAGATTGTCTTCGACATTGCAAGGCGGGTTCCTCCTCCAAGTACTTCATAGAAGATTTTGAACACAAAGATAGTGTCCGGCTCTGCAAAATAAGTTTCCACATATTGCCATAGAGAGAATAATATTTACACAAATCTAATCTGCTGACGTACTCCGTAGTGTGACATCACACCACGACCAAGCTTTTATTCGAACCGTTTTACTGTCCCATCTTAGCGCGTTATGCGAGGCGGTTTCCTTGGCACGTCTTGTTAAAGCAGAGATCGTGTCCCCTTATTCCGGGATTCTCATCAATACGGGCGTGGGTAACCCAACCGCGCCATTGATTACGGTGCTTGGAGATAAGCGAGTTTTACCAGGCTAGTGGGGACACGTAGTTGCGTCCACCCATATAAGGGGATAAGGATCCACCTTTTCACCCATGCCTTCTTCCTCCTTTGCCTATCCATTCTTGCGCACTCGAGCTCCAGCGCCCAAGTCCGCACTACCACCTCAACCTTCTCCCGTCATGTCTGGAGCGGGAGGCAAGTGGATGGTCTCCTCCGTCACGGAGGGACACATCAAAAAGCTGAGGAAGGCCGGATATCTGGCTAGCGACATCGCGCACCGGCTTCCCGAAAAGTGGCAGCTCATCCCCACTCCTGGGCCCCATGAGAGGGTGGTATTCCTCCCCCATTTCCTCCGCGGACTGGGCTTCCCTCTGCATCCATTTGTCCGGGGGCTCATGTTCTACTACAGCCTGGATTTCCACGATCTGGCCCCGAACTTCGTACTCAACATCTCGGCGTTCATCGTCGTGTGTGAGGCATTCCTCCGCATCTGCCCCCATTTCGGCCTATGGCTTAAGACTTTCAACGTCAAGCCAAAGGTGGTGCGCGACACCCAGGCGGAGTGCGGCGGTGCCATGGTTGGCAAGATGACCAACGTCCTGTGGCTCGAGGGCTCCTTTGTGGAGACCCTGAAGGGGTGGCAATCATGGTCGTTTTACGTCACCGAGCCGCGCGACGCCGAATGGGTCGCACCCCCTGAGTTTTGATCCAGCCCCCCTACGCGGCTCACCTCCTGGAAGGAGACATGCCTGTCTTGGGGTAAAAAAGGAGAGCTGACCGGACTCCAAACATGCATCCAAACCCTGGTGGACAGGAAGCTCAAGCTTGTCAACGTAGTCCAGGTTATGCTCATCCGCCTGATCCTCCCGTGTCAACAACATGCCTTCAATCTGTGGGAGTTCGACCCGGCGCAGCATCAAACTCTAAACAGGCTCTTCGACACGACGTACAAAGATGCCTGGAGGATTCTTTTCAAGGGCGCCGAGGCTCCTGCATCCGCAACCGAGGATCGCGGATTCAGCGCGCAGCGTCACGCGCTCGCGGTAAGCTATTTTTTCCTTTTACAGGGTATCAGTTTTCCATAGTTTGACTCTATGCGGGATCTAAGCTCCCTTTCCTCTGACAGGATTGGCAGGTGACATCCGGACAGATCAACTGTCCGGCCCCTTTGCCCGAAGGCCCAGCGGACGTTCGCTTGGCGAGGCTGCTGGTTCCGGCGCCCTATGTGGTGCCGGAGAAGAAGGCCACGAAAAGGGCCACGGGGACTCGAAAGAGCGCCCTGTGCCAGGAGGTGTCAGATTCATCATCCGACTGTCCCGAAGCGCCTTCCTCTCGAGCAGACGAGGAGGAAGAAGAAGAAACCTCTCCCCTTCCAGCGGGAGGAGAGAAGAAAAGGAAGGCCACCCTCTCTGAGGAGGCCGGAGGGTCCAAGAAGGGGAAAACCCTTCCTCCGGACTACTCCGCTGACGCCGACGACGGCGGAGACGAGTGGCAACCCAGGGCCAAGCCCCTGGTAAAATCGTAAGTATCCGGATACCGGAGTAATTCATAGTATTCGTTTATTGCACAGCTTTCCCTTGTGTCGAATGTGTTTATGCAGCCCACCCAAAGACCGGCTCGACGCGTCGTCGAGCGGCAAACTGGACTCATCGGACGTGAACTCACTTTCGACGGCTTCCTCCCCCCGCCCTACGGACGACACCGAAGTGTTGTCCCAACAGGTTCCAATCCGGGAGGAGGTGGTCCTGGAGGTGCCGCGAGGCGACCTCCCGGACTCCAGGAGTAAGGGGGATGAAACCCCCCAGGGCTCCAAGTCCGTCTCTAGGCCGAACACCGCTCCGGAACCTTCAAAGGTTCCGGAGTCCGGCGGGGGACCTCCTTCCAAGAGGAGCAAGTCCTCCGTGCCGGCGGCCTCCGTCCAACCGGAGGCGCCGGACAATATGCTGGAGGCGCTCCAAGGCGCCTCCATTGACGAGGAGCACCATGCTATTATGAGTGCGGTGGTCCAGAAGGTTCAGTCCGCAAAAAATGGACTGACTAAAGCTTGTACTAGCGTTTTCACAGGCTTCGAGGTAAGTAAATAAAGTGTAAATAATAGTACCGCATAGACAGTAGCCCCTGATGCTCTGTTTGGCGTTCGGGAAGAAAAGCCGAATAGAGGATCAAACAGAATTCACAGGAGTCTAACAAAAATGAGTCAATATGCATGTGCAGGCTACTCTGCTTGCGTCCGCCGCACTGACTGCGGAAGTGGACACGCTAAAGCAGGACCTCGAAAGGTCCGAGCAAGAGCTCGAGCGTGCCAAGAAGTAGCTCGAGGACAATGAAGGTAAGAAATACCTTGGTTGAATATGTATATATAAAAAAGGTGCAATTGCAAGAAATGACAGGATTAACATGGCTATTGTAGGGGCCACTTCTGAGGTGGCGACCCTTAAGCAAGCGCTGCTCGAGGCCGAGAAGATTGCGGCCGCGGAGCGCACCGAGCGGGAGAGGTATGAGGCCGAGGTTGGCAAGGTGCGGCAAGAGCTCCAGGTTCTCATGAAGAAACATGAGAGTTTGGAGCTTGACTCGAAGATGCGAAGTCTGCCAAGACCGAATCCCAGAAGACCCTCCAGGAGTTGGATGAGGTGAAGAAGATAGCGGCGGGTAAGGCATTCTTTATGCAAAGTAAACACGTAAACGTGAGTTACTTGATACTTACCCGAATTCGGAGGTCTCCAGGGGCATTTGCAGATCTTCTCCGGAGTGTATCCGATGCCGCCGCATTCTATCGAGCCGAGGAGGGCAGCTCGACGGAGAAGGTGTTCTGGTCTCAGTATGCTGAGGCCGGACACCCCGTGCCCCTGGGCGACCAGCTGAAGCAACTGGTCGAGCTCCACAAGGCGGCCGAACAGGCCATGAAGGGCCTCCTAGTTCGGCTGTGGCCTGGAGAGGCTCTGCCTGGGAGCTATTTCGGGCTGGTGCAGCGGCTGGTGGAGGCCTGTCCAAGGCTCGAAGTCATCAAGTGCTCCGTCTGTATTGAAGGTGCCCGTAGGGCCTTTGCCCGTGCTAAGGTGCACTGGGGCAGGCTGGATGCGGAGAAGCTTGTGAAGGACGGGCCACCAGCGGGGAAAGAGCATCGCAAGCCCGAAAATTACTATAAGGATGTTCTGAAGGGTGCCCGCCTTGTGGCGGATGAATGTACTAGGGATGTAATTTTTGAGTAAAACTCGCTCGTGTTTGTCCTGTGCGCTGAAAACTTGTTCATATGCGCTGAGCAATGCTGCTTGAATTTAAAATATTACCTTCTGTGCGGCTGTTTATCAATACTGAGAGATGGCGAGTCATCGGCTTCTGCCCCCTTGCCGCTAGTGCTGGGGTGTTCGGGGATAAACCTGGGCGCTCTTTTTCCCATAGTTGGGTCCTTCGAGGGAGGCGCTCAGCCCAACGAATGAGGCAATCGAACTATAATGCGTGAACACTCTCACTTAGCCATAGAATTCTATAATTTTAAATTCCGGCGAAGCCCCTAGTATTCGGAAGACTGAGTTCGGGGCGCTATCCACGCCTTGGCTGGACAGAGCCGACTCTTCGCCCTAAGAGGCATAAGTCTTTTGGGACTCGAAAAAACCTCTCGAATAGCGACCAGCTCTCGCTTCATCATGACAGTCAGTTTTAGCTTTCTTCACTGAGGTTCTCGGCCCAGCTCAACTGGGGCACAATCGCAGTGGTTCTCCTAGTGCTACCTTAGCCGATATAGCGGAACGTAAGGCACCAAAACATAGAAGCCGGGCAAACCCAACTATTGACCCAAGACATGATTTGGAGCCGATGCATATAGTGTTATAAGTTCGGGGTGCCGCACTTGTGAAAGTGTTCAGACTTCTCACACCATATTGAGGGGTGCTAAAAGCCCCTGGCATATTTTGGCCGTACCAAGTTGTACGGGTGCAACATGTCGTTAAGGAACATTTATTTATAAAAAGATAATGCAAAAAATAGACAAAAGCTATGCATTGTTTATTAAAAATAGCTGCGATCAAAGCAGAACGATACAAGTAATGCGATAAACGATAAGTTGGACTATTTAACATGTCTGCTCCAGGGGCAAGCTGCGAAATAGTATGCGAAACAGGTATACTGCTCGTGATAGAGACCATCTGGGATTTCTGTAATGCGGCATGGCTTGTTTGCTTCCCTAGTCCTTGCATCGCTTGTGCGGCAGTTGAACTGCCGAACAGGCCTTCCGAAGAGTAGAGTCCTGGAAGTAAGAGAAAAGTAAAGAATCGGCAGCCCCTAGTGCGGTTTAAGCTGTGTTTTGGGCATGCCGTGATGGTGCCCCTCCCCCTATGCCCATGGTATTTCCAGAGCGTAGTTATGGATGCGAAGTACTGGCGTCGCCTTTTTGCAAGGGTTGGGGTTGGGGCCGCATTGCTACGCCTGCTCGGAACGTGCCAGGCGGTCTTGTTGTAAGTTACTCGGGGCGCGCTTGACGGTGTCCAGACGTTTAATGGCCGGAGTGGAGAACTGCCTGGAGAGGCTGCTTTGTACTTCCGCTGCAAGGGCCGCCGTGTGCTCCTCCGTTTGGAGGGAGCGTTCGGTGTTTCCATTGACCGTAATTACTCCACGAGGGCCTGGCATCTTGAGCTTAAGGTATGCATAGTGCGGTACCGCATTGAATTTGGCGAATGCAGTTCATCCGAGCAGTGCATGATAGCCACTGCGGAATGGGACTATGTCGAAGATTAATTCCTGGCTTCGGAAATTATCTGGGGATCCGAAGACCACTTCAAGTGTGACTGAGCCTGTACAGTTGGCCTCTACACCTGGTATTACGCCTTTAAAGGTCGTTTTGGTGGGCTTAATCCTCGAGGGATCAATGCCCATTTTTCGCACTTTATCCTGGTAAAGCAGGTTCAGGCTGCTGCCGCCGTCCATGAGGACTCTAGTGAGATGAAATCCGTCAATAATTGGGTCTAGAACCAATGCGGCAAATCCACCATGACGGATGCTAGTGGGATGGTCTCTTCGATTAAAGGTGATCGGGCAGGAGGACCATGGGTTGAACTTTGGGGCGACTGGCTCTACCGCGTATACGTCCCTTCATGCGCGCTTCCGCTCCCTTTTGGGGACGTGGGTGGCGTATATCATGTTCACCGTCCGCAGTTGTGGTGGAAAACCCTTCTGTCC
The DNA here is from genome assembly GCF_003073215.2 of Triticum urartu. Lineage (NCBI taxonomy): Eukaryota > Viridiplantae > Streptophyta > Magnoliopsida > Poales > Poaceae > Triticum > Triticum urartu. The sequence goes on along the minus strand of NC_053024.1, from coordinate 125,715,307 downwards.
ATTGTTGTTCGGCGACCGGGGCTCCTCGTCGTCATCGCTATGCACCCCCTTGTCTTCATTGTCGGCGCTTAGCTTGCCTGCCTGCTTGAACACCCAACAATCCCTGTTGGTGTGATTGGCCGGCTTTTCGGGGGTGCCATGTATTTGGCACAAGCAGTCGAGTATTCGGTCCAAGCTGGACGGGCCCCTAGGATTCCTTTTGAATGGCTTCTTCCGCTGATCGGATTTAGAGCCTCTGAATCCGGCATTAACTGCCGTATCCTCAGCATTGTCGCCGGTAATGCGGCGCTTTTGCTTGTTGCGACGTGACCTGCCACTAATGTCCCAAGAACGGTCATATTGTTGCTACGAGCGAGCCAGCTGTCTTCTCCCGCGCAGAAGCGGGTCATGAGTGTCGTGAGTGCTGCCATAGATTTTGACTTTTCCTGTCCGAGGTGCCGGGCCAGCCACTCGTCACGGATATTGTGCTTGAAGGCTGCTAGGGCCTCAGCGTCCGGACAGTCGACTATTTGATTTTTCTTTGTTAGGAACCGTGTCCAGAATTGTCTGGCTGATTCTTCTGGCTGCTGGACTACGTGACTTAGGTCATCGGCGTCTGGGGGTCGCACATAAGGGCCCTGGAAATTGTCGAGGAATGCGGCTTCCAGGTTCTCCCAACAACTGATTTATCCTGTTGGCAAGATGTTGAGCCAATGCCGAGCTGGTCCTTTAAGCTTGAGTGGGAGGTATTTGATGGCGTGAAAATCGTCGCCGCGGGCCATGTGGATATGAAGGAGATAGTCCTTGATCCATACCTCAGGGTCTGTTGTACCATCATATGATTCGATGTTTAGGGGTTTGAAACCCTCGGGGATTTGATGATCCATTATTTCTTCTGTAAAGCACAGTGGGTGTGCGGTGCCTCTGTACTGGGAAATATCATGACGTAGCTCCAATGTGCTTTGTCTACTGTGTTCGGCCCTGCCGAATTTGTGGCCGGCGTGACGGTTACCGTCTCGAGCCGTGGGGTGCCCACGCGATCCGTAGATCGATCGTGTTTGCCTTGCCTTGTCCTCCAACATGTCTCGTAAGTCCGGCGCATATTACCGTGCCTTGGTACGGGGTGCGGCTTGAGTGGAGGGCCGGGAGGCCTCTCTGTCGTGGCCACGAGGTGGCCGTTCGGCCGCATCAAGTGCTTCCTCCTCTAATCGGGGTAGCAACTTGCGCTTTGGGTAACTCTTGGAGGGGCGTTCGAGTTTATGCTCTTCGGCCGCAAGGACTTCAGTCCATCTGTCAACCAGCAAATCTTGATCAGCTCTGAGTTGTTGCTGTTTTTTCTTGAGGCTTCTTGCCATGGCCATAAGCCTGCGTTGGAAACACTTTTGCTCAACGGGATCCTCTAGCACGATGAATTCATCGTCGTCGAGGCTTGCCTCGTCTTCGGAGGGAGGCATATAATTATCGTCCTCGACCTCTCTGTCTGCCGCTCTCTCATGAGGGCTGGTTTCTCCATCCTCCTGTGCTAAACCTTGCTGGAGGGGGTTTTCTTCGGCACTCTCCGGAGTATTATTATCTCCCGTGCTGGAATCACCGTTTTTGTGTTGGCGGGATTTCGAGTGGTGCCGCTGACGCTGGCGCTTGGGCTGTTTCTTGGAGGGGTCATCCTCCGTCGTTCCATCACCCTCTCCCTCTTTTGGGGTGTCCACCATGTATATGTCATATGACGAGGTGGCTTTCCAGGGCCTACTAGGCGCTGGTTCTTCATCATCTCCTTCATCAGCGTCCATACCGTCGATGTCTTCGGAGTCGAAGTCGAGCATGTCTGTTAAGTCGTCGACAGTGGCTACAAAGTGGGTGGTGGGTGGGTTTTGAATTTCTTCATCGTCCGTACCCCAACCTTGCTCACCGTAGTCTGGCCAGGGCTCTCCTGATAAAGAGAGAGACTTCAGTGACTTCAGGATATTGCCGAAAGGCGAGTGCTAAAAGATGTCTGCGGCAGTGAACTCCATAATCGGCGCCCAATCGGATTCGACTGGCAAGGGCGCGGAGGGTTCGGAGTCCGGCTCCTTGGAGTCACGAGCCTTGCAGAGTACGGGGCTAGTGTTCGGCTCAATCGCTGTTTGGATCGCAGCCCCCGAGGTGGCGTCCAACCGCCCATCCTCGATCGGTGCAGTTGACTCCGAACTAAGGGTCGGAGCCGGTGCGGGTGCGGCCTCCAGGGCACCGTTCGGCGGCAGAGTTAGATCATGCTCGTCATGACAGTGCGGCACACTCGGCAGTGGATCGAATCCATCGAAGATCAAGTCCCCGCGGATGTCAGCCGTGTAGTTTAACTTCCGAATCTGACCTGACGGCCAGGGGCATAGCTTTCGATCTGCTCTAGATGGCCAAGTGAATTGGCCCGCAGTGCGAAGCCACCAAGGACGAAGATCTGTCCAGGGAGGAAGGTCTCACCCTGGAATGCATCGCCATTGATGATCGTAGGAGGCATCGGGCCTGACGGTGACGACACAGTGGAACTCTCAATGAAAGCACCAATGTCGGTGTCAAAACTGGCGGATCTCGGGTAGGGGATGCCGAACTGTGCGTCTAGGCCGGATGGTAACAGGAGGCAAGGGACATGAAGTTTTACCTAGGTTCGGGCCCTCTCGATGGAGGTAAAACCCTACGTCCTGCTTGATTAATATTGATGATATGGGTAGTACAAGGGTAGATCTACCACGCGATCAGAGAGGCTAAACCCTAGAAGCTAGCCTATGGTATGATTGTTGATGTGTATGTTGTCCTACGGACTAAAACCCTCTGGTTTATATAGATACTGGAGAGGGTTAGGGTTACATAGAGTCGGTTACAATGGTAGGAGATCTGAACATCCGTATCGCCAAGCTTGCCTTCCACGCCAATGAAAGTCCCTTCCGGACACGGGACGGAGTCTTCAATCTTGTATCTTCATAGTCCAGGAGTCCGGCTAAAGGTATAGTTCGGCTATCCGAACACCCCCTAATCCAGGACTCCCTCACCTAGGGTGACACAGAACTAGCTCCAATTCATCAATGTAATGTAGGCATGTATTTCGAATATAGTTATACGTGCTTATGGAAAAGAACTTGCATGACATCTTTTGTCCTACCCTCCCGTGGCAGCGGGGGTCATAGGGGAAACTAAGGGATATTAAGGCCTCCTTTTGATAGAGTACCGGACCAAAGCATTAACACATAGTGAATACATGAAGTCCTCAAACTACGGTCATCATCGGGAGTGGTCCCGATTATTGTCACTTCGGGGTTGCCGGATCATAACACATAGTATGTGACTATAGACTTGCAAGATAGGATCAAGAACTCAAATATATTCATGAAAACATAATAGGTTCAGATCTGAAATCATGGCACTCGGGCCCTAGTGACAAGCATTAAGCATAGCAAAGTCATAGCAACATCAATCTCAGAAGATAGTGGATACTAGGGATCAAACCCTAACAAAACTAACTCGATTACATGATAAATATCATCCAACCCATCACCGTCCAGCAAGCCTACGATGGAATTACTCAGGCACGGCGGTGAGCATCATGAAATTGGTGATGGAGGATGGTTGATGATGACGACGGCGACGGATTCCCCTCTCCGGAGCCCTGAACGGACTCCAGATCGGCCCTCCCGAGAGGTTTTAGGGCTTGGCGGCGGCTCCGTATCGTAAAACGCGATGAATCCTTCTCCTTGATTTTTTTTTCTCCCGAAAGTGAATATATAGAGTTGGAGTTGAGGTCAGAGGAGCTCCAGGGGGCCCACGAGGTAGGGTACGCGCCTCCCACCCTCGTGGCTAGGGTGTGGGCCCCCTGGCCTTGATCTTTTGCCAGTATTTTTTATTATTTCCAAAAAGACGCTCTGTGGAGTTTCAGGTCATTCCGAGAACTTTTGTTTCTGCACGTAAATAACACCATGGCAATTCTGCTAAAAACAGTCTCAGTCCGGGTTAGTTCCATTCAAATCATGCAAGTTAGAGTCCAAAACAAGGGAAAAAGTGTTTGGAAAAGTAGATATGACAGAGACGTATCACGCCCGCACCCCCTAGGGCGCGCCCTTCGACCTTGTGGGCCCCTCGTGGACTCCCCTGACTTGTTCTCGATGCCAACACCTCTTATGTATCCCCAAACTTCCAGAACAGAACCTGGATCAGGAGTTCCGCCGCTGCAAGCCTCTGTAGCCACCAAAAACCAATCGGGACCCTGTTCCAGCACCCTACCGGAGGGGGAAATCATCACCGGTGGCCATCTTCATCATCCCGGCACTCTCCATGATGAGGAGTGAGTAATTCACCCTCGGGGCTGAGGGTATGTACCAGTAGATATGTGTTTGATCTCTCTCTTTTGTGTTCTTGATACGGCACGATCTTGATGTACCGCGAGCTTTGCTATTAGAGTTGGATCTTATGATGTTTCTCCCCCTCTACCTTCTTGTAATGGATTGAGCGTTCCCCTTGAAGTAATCTTATCGGATTGAGTCTTTAAGGATTTGAGAACACTTGATGTATGTCTTGCATGTGCTTATCTATGGTGACAATGGGATATTCACATGATCTACTTGATGTATGTTTTTTTGATCAACTTGCGGGTTATGTGACCTTGTGAACTTATGCATAGGGGTTGGCACACGTTTTCGTCTTGACTCTCCGGTAGAAACTTTGGGGAACTCTTTGAAGTTCTTTTTGTTGGTTTGAATAGATGAATCTGAGATTGTGTGATGCATATCATATAATCAAACCCGCAGATACTTGTCGTGACATTGGAGTATCTAGGTGACATTAGGGTTTTGGTTGATGTGTGTCTTAAGGTGTTATTTTAGTATGAACTCTAGGGCTGTTTGCGGCACTTATAGGAATATCCCAATAGATCGATTAGAAAGCATAACTTTGTGGTGGTTTCGTACCCTACAATAATATTTTCGTTTATTCTCCGCTATTAGTGACTTTGGAGTGACTCTTTGTTGCACATTGAGGGATTGTTATATGATCTAATTATGTTATCATTGTTGAGAGAACTTGAACTAGTGAAAGTATGAGCCCTAGGCCTTGTTTCTAAGCGTTGCAATACCGTTTTTGCTTACTTTTCTTACTTGCTACCTTGCTGTTTTTGTATTTTCAAGTTACAAAAACCTATATCTACCATCCATATTGCATTTGTATCACGATCTCTTCACCAAACTAGTGCACCCATACAATTTGCCATTGTATTGGGTGTGTTGGGGACACAAGAGACTCTTTGTTATTTGGTTGCAGGGGTTGTTCGAGAGAGACCATCTTCATCCTATGCCTCCCACGGATTGATAAACCTTAGGTCATCCAGTTGAGGGAAATTTCTTCATGTCCTACAAAACTCTACACTTGGAGGCCCAACAATGTCTACAAGGATAAAGTTTTTTTGACTATATACTGCAAGGCAACAGCCTCACAGTTCTTTATTAAAAAGAACCAGAGAAGTTACAAGGTTACAAATTACAAGTAAAAGAACAAAGGAGATACTTACAAAGAATAACTACGGGATGTGTCTACAAGGATAAAGTTGCGTAGTAGACATCACATATCATGTTTTTTACATTGAAGTGATGTTCTAGTGGTCCGTTGCAATGTCATCCTCAGTTTCCCAATCATACACGCATATGTTGCCTTAGTGTTTTTTATATGTATTCTGCTATCATATAGTTTTATATTCAACTAGTGTTTTTTTAATCTGTTGTCTCGTTGTATCCCTAGCTCTTACATCATACTCCCTCCGTCCGGATTACATGTCGCAGAAATGGATAAAATGGATGTATCTAGAACTGAAATACGCCTAGACACATCCATTTATTTCCGGATGGAGGGAATACATGTCAATATGTCCTTCCTTTCTATTCTTCAGTACCTATTCCATCTCCCTGCCATAGCATGTTTTATAACTGAAGCACCATTCTTCTATATAAGGCATGCAAGGGGAAGACGGCTATGTTAGAATCGGAAGGGTTACAAAAAAGGTCTTTGCAAAAGATCCAAATGCCAGGAGATAGTAAACCAACTCCAGTGTTCATAGATACCGCTCCAGCATAGAGAAACCCAACTCCTACTAATAATAAGCAGATTCAATCGGCCAAAGAACTAGTCTGCTCCAATCCAGCAAAAATATGTCAACCCCATTCTAAAAAGTGTTTGCGTATCCTCACATCGTGAAATTTTATAGCATTGAGATCATATTTTTTACATATTTCTTACATAGCTCTCTTTTAGAAAATAGGCTTAAGGATAGAAGACTTTCTAAACTAGGATCGTGTTCGAGGAAAGTATCTTGCGGGAATTCTCTGTGCTCCAATGCTTATGTAAGTACCTGTTGTATATCACTATATTTTTACATCAGCATGTATTTTCTTAATCGGCATGAATCCAACCTTTATCTGATCTAAATTTACTTGTAGCAAAATGTATAATTAAAGGCGACAATGTTGATTTTTGTAAGGAAAACTGTCTGGTAGTTTTGCATACTGAGCTGCATGAGTGTACTATTTCATATCATGCACATTACTAAATTGTAGTGATGTTCTGGTTGCCTAGTCATTCATTGTGTCCATGTTGCTTTCTTATTACCTTACCTAGCTGATAATAGTTGTGCCATATTATGTTGATTTGGTGTAGGCTGGTGCGGTCTGGTTGCCTAAATGTTCGTTGTGTCAATGTCGCGTTCCTATTATCTGACCTGGCCAATGATAGCAGTGCTAGTGTGTTAATTTGGTACATGCTGCCGAAGATAAGAAGGCAAACTCTGAGAACAGCAAGGCAAACCCATTGTTTCTTTCCAATAAATCTAGGCCAGGTAATATGGCAATAACTCTTGGTTAATCTGTTCGATTCCCCTCCTAATTTATGTTATGAAGCAGTGGTCGAGACACTCTCCACTATCAATAATACAAGCCTGCCAAAATCGCCAAATTTGTTCAGTTTCCTCTGTCTCGAATCCAACGAAAAAATGTATGTTTGTGAACCAATTACTGGCTGAAGCAATGATGGAAATCATGGAGGAATCAGAGGTGCACATTCTTCCACAACAACAACTGATCAATGATTTCAGAAACAGTGTAGCAAAGAAGGAAGAACTTGCTCACATGCTTATGGGCATGATCCGCGCTGAGGTTACAAATTGTGAGGTTATAGATCATTCGGTTCTGTTCATTTATTTGCACTAGTATCAATCTTTGATTGCCCAGTGGATGTAATTTCCTGTAATATATGCTGGATGTGGTATGTTTTTCCTTGTATGTCGTACGTTTGCTTAGCGCGCCTCGCATTCCAGCTAACTGATCGCTAGGAAGCCAAAAAAGCAGTGAAATTATTAGTTAGCACGAATTGTCCATAATTGCTCATCGTAATGGGCTCAAATTATAGCTGGGCTGGCATCGATGTTATCTAATTGGGCCTATAGACATGTTCGAACTTTAGCGGGCCCATTAAGTTGATGGGCCGTAACCATACCAAAAGCTCTATTGGGCCGCTATAATTGAAACAAGCCAACCGTTAATGCTTGGCCGTGTTACCTCCCGGGTCATTAACAGGCCGACCTCGAAGCGGGTAATAAGTGGGCCCATTCGATTTCACGGGTCATTAAGAGGTTGATACTAAGGCCGGGCTATATATGACCCAACTGTACTGTGGGACTTTAGCAGGACGAAAGAGACAGTGGGCTCGCACTGGACCATCAAAAGCATGGGCCGCTAAGAGGCAGAAAGTCAAGTCAGACTGTATATGGCCCAACTGTGTTGTGGGCCTTTAGCAGGCCGAAAGAGAAATTGGGTTGCTATTGGACCATGAAGAGCATGGGCCGTTAAGAGGCCAAAACTCAGGTCCAACTACAAATGTCCCAACTCATTTATGGGCCGTTAACAGGCAGAAAGACACACCGGTCTAGAAATTGGCCCAACACTTAAATGGGCCGCTAAAAGGCTGAAAGACATACATCCCGAAAATTGGCTCATCCCTTGAATGGGCCGTTAATAGGCCGAAACCACATTGGGCCGATATTGAGCCCAAATATATAGCGGGCTGTTAACGGGCTCAAACTGACGATGGGCTGCAATGGTGTCAAATAGTTAATGGGCCGTTGATGGGCCGAATTGGCACATATCATATGGGCCGTGGGCTTAAATGGACCAGACACAAGTAGGGCCTATATGGGCCGGCCTGCTAATTTTCACTAGGTTAGCCTCTTTCACCTAAATGGGCCACTATTGGGCCTTGCCACATGCCAACGTATCATAGGCGCCTCCCGTACAATGAGTGGATGACATTTGTCCGAACGTTGAGCCCACACGTGGATCCTCCAATGAATGAAAAATTTGCACGTGGAAAATCCCCATTGGTCGGGGCTGTTAACGGGTTATCAGATCTAAACTGGAACCCGATAGCTTAACGGCGGCCCGTTATGGTGGATGCCACGTGTCGGTTACCCTTGACGAAAACACTTCCATGACGCGCCATTTATCGACATGGAAGTGGACACTTCTGTGATGATAATTTTGGTATTGTCATGGAACACTTCTATGACAACACATGTATGACTATCTTGATTCTGTCATAAAATCATCATGGATGTACATGCATGACAAAAAACACGACCTATTGTGACAAACACGTATCATCACGGAAGTGTGTTTCTTTGTAGTGAAACACACCGCAAAAATTGATTACATCAAGTAGAACTCCAAGAACATCGAGGAGAACATTGTATTGAAGATCAAAAAGAGAGGAGCCATCTAGCTACTAACTATGGACTCATAGATCTGTGGTAAACTACTCACACATCATCGGAAGAGTAGCAAGGTTGATGTAGAGCCCCTCCATGATTGATTCCCCTCCGGCAGACTGCCGAAAAAGGCCTCCGGATAGGATCTTGCGAGAACAAGAACTTGCAGCAGCGAAAAGAATATTTTGGGTGGCTCTCTGTTGGTTTCCCGATTTTAGAGAATTTATAGAGGCAGAGTTAGGTCAAACGTAGGCTTGTGGGCCCCACGAGCTACTAGGGCACACCTTGGTGCCTCGTGGGCCACTGCTTCATCTTCTGGCCCACTCCTGAAGCTTCCAGGGTCTCTTATGTCCAGAAAAAAATCTCCAAAAAGTTTCGTGGCATTTGGACTTCGTTTGGTACTAATATTCGGAAAAACCAAAAACAGGCAAAAAGCAACAACTGGCACTAGGAACTAAGTTAATAGGTTAGTCCCAAAAAATGCTATACAATTGCTTGTAAATGCATATAAAACATCCAAGATTGATACTACACTAGCATGGAACAATAAAAAAATTATAGTTACGTTCGAGACATATGAACCAACAACACTTGAGCTAGTTCTAGAGGCAAGACTAGGAACCGTGCATTTAACCATGTATTATTCCACACGAGCATATGAGTTTTGCACTGAATCACATATTCCAGGATCATATCAGTTATATAATAGAATATAAACACCATAGTTCTGAATATGGAAATATAATAATATAAATATTATTGTATTTAGGGCATATTTCCAACACCTTCTTCATAGTACCCAGCATCAGGACAACTTGATACGTCTCCAACGTATCTATAATTTTTTGATTGTTCCATGCTATTATATTATCAATCTTGGATGTTTTATAATCATTTTATAGTCATTTTACATCATTTTTCGGTACTAACCTATTGACATAGTGCCAAGTGCCAGTTGCTGTTTTTTGCATGTTTTTTACATCACAGAAAATCAATACCAAACGGAGACCAAATGCCACGAAACTTTACGGAGATTTTTTATGATCCAGAAGACACCTAATGGGCCAAAGCTACGCCTCGGGGAGCTCCGAGGAGAGCACAACCCACCAGGGTGCGCCAGGAGGCCCAGTCGCGCCCTGGTGGGTTGTGCCCACCTCGGGTGCCCCCGGACCGCCTCTTTTCTCTATAAATACCCCCAATATTCCAAAAACCCTAGGGGATTTGATGAAAATCAATTCCATCTGCCGCAGAGTCCAGAACCACCAGATCCAATCTAGACACCATCATAGATGGGGTTCACAACCTCCATTTGTGCCCCTCCGATGATGCGTGAGTAGTTCTTCGTAGACCTTCGGGTCCGTAGTTAGTAGCTAGATGGCTTCCTCTCTCTCATTTGATTCTCAATACAATGGTCTCTTGGATATCCATATGATGTAACTCTTTTGCGGTGTGTTTGTTGGGATCCGATGAACTTTGAGTCTATGATGAGATCTATCTTTTTATATCCATGAAAGTATTTGAGTTTCTTTCATATATTTTATGCATGATTGCTTATAGCCGCATATTTATTCTCCGATATTTGGGTTTTCTTTGGCCAACTTGATCTATTTATCTTGGAATGGGAAGAGGTGCTTTGTAGTGGGTTCGATCTTACGGTGCTTGATCCCACTAATAGAAGGGGAACCTACACGTATGTATGGTTTCTACTAAGGATAAAACAATGGGGTGTATCTCTACCTAGATAGATCTTGTCTACATCATGTCATCGTTCTTATTGCATTACTCTGTTTCTCCATGAACTTAATACACTAGATGCATGCTGGATAGCGGTCGATGTGTGGAGTAATAGTAGTAGATGCAGGCAGGAGTCGGTCTACTAATCTTGGACGTGATGCCTATGTAATGATCATTGCCTGGATATCATCATGAGTATTTGAAGTTCTATCAATTGCCCAACAGTAATTTGTTTACCCACCGTTTATGATTTTTCTTGAGAGAAGCCACTAGTGAAACCTATGGGCCCCGGGTCTCTTTCTCATATTATTTGCCTTCGCGATCTCTTTTATTTTCCTTTTATTTTCAGATCTATTACACCAAAAATACAAAAATACCTTGCTGCAATTTATTTTATTTGGCATTCGATATATCAGTATTTACAACTTTCTCCCGTTCACATGCCAATTTCTGGCGCCACTACCCGAAAGGGATTGACAACCCCTTTTACACGTCGGATTGCGAGTATTTATTATTTGCATGCAGGTGTTGTTTACGTTGTTTTGCTTGGTTCTCCTACTGGTTCGATAACCTTGGTTTCATATCTGAGGGAAATACCTACCGCCACTGTGCTGCATCATCCCTTCCTCTTTGGTCAAATACGGACGTAGCTTCAAGCGACATCAAAAGGAATTTCTGGCGCCGTTGCTGGGGTCGATCTTCAACATATACCATGTTCCTAATCACAAATCTCATCTCCTCACATTTTACATTATTTGCCATTTGCCTCTAGTTTTCCTCTCCCCCACTTCACAAAAATTTGCCATTTTATTCGCCCCTCTTTTTCGTTCACCGTTTTCTTGTCAGATCTATCATTTGCTTGGAATCATGAGTGATTTCGGTATGACACCAAAAGATGATTGCCTAACTCCTAAGATTGGATGTACGGGCAATCTGGATGCAGAACTTTTATCTTGGGGGAAGGGAATGTTATGGGAAAGGAACGTATCCAAGAATTTTTCAGTTGTGTGGGAAATCTAAGTCTTGATGATGCTCCTATACTTAGGACTACTAGATCTTATGCGGATGCTATTTCAGCGCTAGTTCTGGAACTTGAAAGAAAATTTATCCGTACTCATCCTACTTTGCAAAGATTGTTTTTTGAGCTCCTTGTGCCTTACTCTCATGCAATGACAAGTGACAAGTGCTAGTTCACCGTTTTTCAACATATACCTTTGCCTTACTCTCATGCAATGACAAGTGAATAAACACTCATCGTGAGAATAACACATCTAGCATGGAAAATATTAGCCACCCCTCACCGCTCCACGAGTGGAACGAACACACAATAGATAAGTTTATTTTGAAAATTAGAGATGGTACATACAAATTTTCTTAGAACGGTAAAAGAATACCGCATATAGGTAGATATAGTGGACTCATGTGGCAAAACTGGTTTAAAGGTTTTTGGATGCACAAGTAGAAATCATACTTAGTGCAAAATGAAGGCTAGCAAAAGATTGAGAAGCAACCAACCAAGAAATGAATAATCTAATAAGCAAGCATTAAGCATAATTAACACCGAATAATGCACCACAAGTAGGATATAATTTCATTGCATAATTATTGACTTTCGTGCTTGCATAGGGAATCACAAACCTTAACACCAATATTCTAACTAAAGCATAATTACTCATCAACATAACTCACATATCACACCATCATATCTAAAAACTATTACTAAGAATCAAGTTTATCTTGTCCAGTGATCTTCGTGAAAATTTTCATTATATCCTTCTTGGATATCTATCACTTTGGAACTAATTTTCATATGTTGCTTTTGACAAGCTCAAACAAATATAAGTGAAGATCATGAGCATAATTTTTTCTTTCTCTCAAATTAATTTAAGTGAAGCAAGAGAGAATTTCTTGAAAATTTTATTAACTCTCAAATAAATCTAAGTGAAGCAAGAGAGCATTTCATCAAAATACTATAGCACACCATGCTCAAAAAGATATAAGTGAAGCACTAGAGCAAGTCCATAGCTCATAAAAGATTTAAGTGAAGCATAGAGAGCAATTTTAACAAGTCATGACATAATTTTGGCTCTCTCAAATAGCTGTGTCCAGCAAGGAATCAAGACTTAAAACACAAAATTAAATAATCAAAGACTCATATCATACATGACGCTTCAAGCAAAACACATAGTATGTGACAAATAAAAATATAGCTTCGAGTAAAATTCCGATGGTCGTTAGAAGAAAGAGGGGATGCCACTCGAGGGCATCCCCAAGCTTAGTTGCTTGCTCTCTTTTGGATAATTGCTTGGGATGACAGAGCATCCCCAAGATTAGGCTCTTCTTACTCCTTATTCCTTCATCCATCGTAAGATAACCCAAAACTTGAAAACTTCAATCACACAGAACTCAATAAAACCTTCGTGAGATCCGTTAGTATAAGAAAAAAATCACTACTATAAGTACTCTATGAAACTAATTCATATGTTGTTCTTGAATTATATCTAATGTATTCCAACTTTTCTATGGCAAAAACTCATCAAAGAAAACCATAGAGCCATCAAAATAAGCACACAACGCAAAGAAAACAGAATCTGTCAAAACAGAACAGTATGTAGTAATCTAACTATTTGGAATATTTCTGTAACTCCAAAAATTCTGAAAAATTAGGACGACCTAAGAAATTTGTATATTGATCTAATGCAAAATGAATGGGTATTATATCACTCTCTGGTTAAAAATGATAATTATTTTTGCGAGCGCAAAAGTTTCTGTTTTTCAGCAAGATCAAACAACTATCAACCAAGAAGATCCTAAAGGCTTTACTTGGCACAAACACTAATTAAAACACAAAAAACACAATCATAACAGTAGCATAATTGTGCTAACACTCAAAAACATAAATAAAAAATCAAAAGTATATTTTATTCATTGGGTTGCCTCCCAACAAGCGCTATAGTTTTATGCCCTTAGCTAGGCATAAAGCACGGATCTACGTTGTGTCATCTTTGTTCAACTCTTCAATCAAACACTTAGAATTCTTCAAGGATTTAGCATAAAAATTTTCCATGACAATACTTCTAGGAACAATTTTGAAGAATTCATTTTTGCCCAAGGGATCTCTTATAACTTCAACAAAATCCGAGTGGATACTAATCATCTTAAGATCCCCTTTACTAGAAGTTGCACCTTTACTCTTGGTAACTTGGGTAGTCTTGCCAATTTTTACAGGAGTTTTTTCAATAGTTTTAGCTGAAGCAAAAGCCGTTCTCAAATTACTAAAGATTTCTTCTAGTTTATCAATCCGAGACGGACTTTCTTCAATTCTTTCATGAATTATGGTTCCCTTTTCTTTTAACAACTTAAAAAATAACCCCTCTTTTGACCCAATTTTAGTTCTCAATATGCTCTTCAGTAAGCAGTTTCTTTTCAATAGCATCTAATCTTTCCATAACATGCTCAAGAGTTAAAGTTGTTTCATTAGTCATAAGAGGTGGTGATCCCACTAAATTTCCCATAGCATTGAAAGCATCAAGAGGGGGACACATCAAGAAATTTCCATGGGTAATCGTATCAAGGACGAATCCATACCAAGTGGTGATGCCCACATAAAAGCAACGAAGAAGAACAACGGTAGACTGCTTACGGATAGATCTATTATGAGCATTGCAAATTCTATACCAAGCATCTTTTAAATTTTGTCCACCCCTTTGTTTAAAGTTGAGAACCTCATTCTTGGCAGTGCATGCAATAGAGGAAGAACTATCCATGACGATAATAACGGCAAACAAGATTGAACACAAAAACAGATCCGGCAAGAAAACAACGAACGGAAGAAGAGGGGCGAATAAAACAGCAAATATTTGTGAAGTGGGGGAGAGGAAAATGAGAGGCAAATGGCAAATAATGTAAATTGCGAGGAGATGAGATTTGTGATTAGGAACCTGGTATATGTTGAAGATCCTCCCTGGAAACGGCGCCAGAAATTCCTTTTGATGTCGCTTGAAGCTACGCCGGTATTTCCTCAAAGAGGAAGGGATGATGCAGCACAGCGGCGGTAGGTATTTCCCTCAGATGTGAAACCAAGGTTATGGAACCATTAGGAGAACCAAGCAACACAATTGAAACAACACCTGCACACAAATAACAACGACTCGCAACCCGACGTGTAAAAGGGGTTGTCAATCCCTTTCGGGTAGCGGTGCCCCAAGATGGGCAAACGTACGTGAGATAAAATTATAGTATATTGATAGATGGAACGCCAATTCAAAGAAATAAGAATAAATTATAGCAAGGTATTTTTGTATTTTTGGATTAATAGATCTGAAAATAAATGCAAAGGAAAAGTAGATCACAAAGGCAAATATATGAGAAAGAGACCCAGGGGCCGTAGGTTTCACTAGTGGCTTCTCTCGAGAGAAAAAAAATAGCAAATGGTGGGTGAACAAATTACTGTTGGGAAATTGATAAAACTTCAAATAATCATGACGATATCCAGGAAATGATCATTATATAGGCATCACGTCCAAGATTAGTATACCGTCTCCTGCCTGCATCTACTACTATTACTCCACACATCGACCGCTATCCAGTGTGCATCTAGTGTATTAAGTTCATGGAGAAACGGAGTAATGCAATAAGAACGATGACATGATGTATATAAGATCTATCAATGTAGAGATAGACCCCATCATTTTATCCTTAGTAGCAACGATACATACGTGTTGGTTCCCCTTCTGTCACTGGGATCAAGCACCGTAAGATCGAACCCAGTACAAAGCACCTCTTCCCATTGCAAGATAAATAGATCCAGTTGGCCAAACAAAACCCACATATCAAAGAAGAAATATGAGGCTATAAGAGATCATGCATAAAAGATATCAAAGAAACTCAAATATTATCATGGATATAAAAATATATAACTGATCATAAACTCAAAGTTCATCAGATCCCAATAAACACACCGCAATAAGAGTTACATCATATGGATCTCCAAGAGACCATTGTATTGGGAATTCAGTGAGAGAGCGGAAGCCATCTAGCTACTAACTATGGACCCAAAGGTCTACAAAGAACTACTCATGCATCATCGGAGAGGCACCAATGGAGGTGGTGAACCCCATCCGAGATGGTGTCTAGATTGGATCTAGTGGTTTTGGACTCTGCGGTGGCTGGATCAATATTTCGTCGACTCTCCTAGGGTTTTGGGAATATTGGGGTATTTATTGAGGAAAGAGCCGGTTCGGGGGGCACCCGAGGTGGGCACAACCCACCAGGGCGCGCCTGGGCCTCCTAGCGCGCCCTGGTGGGTTGTGCTCTCCTCAGAGTACCCCCTAGGCGCAGCCTTGGCCCATTAGGTGTCTTCTGGTCCATAAAAATCTCTGTTAAGTTTCGTGGCATGTGGACTCCGTTTGGTATTGATTTTCTGTGATGTAAAAAACATGCAAAAAACAGCAACTGACACTTGGCACTATGTCAATAGTTTAGTACCAAAAAATGATATAAAATGATTATAAAACATCCATGATTGATAATATAATAGCATGGAACAATAAAAAATTATAGATACGTTAGAGACGTATCAATGCCCAGTCCCAAAATGAAAAATGAATTAATTTTATGTTGTCAATTAGTAAATTCCTTGGAAAGTGTTGGTATGGAGGGCAACCGTGGATACGGCTAGCCATGGAAAGTGAAAGTATGGTTGAAAAAGTAATAAACTTTATTTTTTTTGTTTGGGAACCGCCTATGATATATCTAGCATGGAAAGTGTTGTGAACTCTAAGTCGTCTTCATTGGTGGGATGGATACACCTCCCAAAATGTTTTTGTCTCTAAATTTTTCGCTTTGAGCTCTAGCACCTCTACAAATCCCTACTTCCCTCTACGAAGGGCCTTTCTTTTACTTTATGCAATTTTTATTTTGAATTTGAGTCTCCATATTCTCTTATAAAATCACCAACTAGGAGGCACTATGATCATACTTGAGCATTGGGTGTAGTTAATATGCAAGTGTGTTTCATGAATGGATCAATGATTGAGCATGATGGGCTAGGGATAACTTATTTTAGTGTTGGAATTTTGAAAGACATGGTTGCTTGTTGATATGCTTGACTATTTAAGTTATCATGTCAAAACTAGACAATTGCTTTGAACAATATAAAAGTCCAAATGTCCATGCTATGAAGAAAAGAAATATGATACGACATGTTAGGCAGCATTCCACATCAAAAAATCTGTTTTTATCACTTACCTACTGGAGGATGAGTAGGATTTAAGCTTGGGGATGCTGATACGTCTCCAACGTATCTATAATTTTTGATTGTTCCATGCTGTTATATTATCAATCTTGTATGTTTTATAATCATTGGTGGGTTGTGCCCACCTCGGGTGCCCCCGGACCGCCTCTTTGCTCTATAAATACCCCAATATTCTAGAAACCCTAGAGGAGTCAATGAAAATCAATTCCAACCACCACAGAGTTCAGAACCACCAAATCCAATCTAGACACCATCACGGATGGGGTTGACCACTTCCATTGATGCCTCTCCGATGATGCGTGAGTAGTTCTTTGTAGACCTTCGGGTCCGTAGTTAGTAGCTAGATGGCTTCTTCTCTCTCGTTTGATTCTCAATACAATTGTCTCTTGGAGATCCATATGATGTAACTCTTTTTGCAGTGTGTTTGTTGGGATCGGATGAACTTTGAGTTTATGATCAGATCTATCTTTTTATATCCCTGAAAGTATTTGAGTTTCTTTGATCCCTTTTATGCATGATTGCTTATAGCCTCGTATTTCTTCTCCGGTATTTGGGTTTTGTTTCGCCAACTTGATCTATTTATCTTGCAATGGGAAGAGGTGCTTTGTAGTGGGTTCGATCTTACGGTGCTTGATCCTAGTGACAGATGGTACCGACACGTATGTATCGTTGCTACTAAGGATAAAACGATGGGGTCTATCTCTACATAGATAGATCTTGTCTACATCATGTCATCGTTCTTATTGCATTACTCTGTTTCTCCATGAACTTAATACACTAGATGCATGCTGGATAGCGGTCGATGTGTGAAGTAATAGTAGTACATGCAGGAAGGAGTCAGTCTACTAATCTTGGAAGTGATGCCTATGTAATGATCACTACATGGATATCGTCATGAGTATTTGAAGTTCTATCAATTGCCGAATAGTGATTTGTTTACCCACTGTTTGCTATTTTTCTCGAGAGAAGCCACTACTGAAACCTACGGCCCCCGGGTCTCTTTCTCATATTATTTGCCTTCGCGATCTGTTTTATTTGCCTTTTATTTTAGATCTATTAAATAAAAAATACAAAAATATCGTGTTGCAATTTATTTTATTTGCATTCGATCTATCAATGTTTACAACTTTCTTCCGTCCACGTGCCAATTTCTGGCACCGTTAGCCGAAAGGGATTGACGACCCCTGTTACACATCGGGTTGTGAGTATTTGTTATTTGTGTGCAGGTGTTGTTTACGTTGTGTTGCTTGGTTCTCCTACTGGTTCGATAACATTGGTTTCATATCTGAGGGAAATACCTACCGTCGCTGTTCTGCATCATCCCTTCCTCTTTGGGGAAATATCGACGTAGCTTCAAGCGACATCACAACTTTATCGTGTCTTACTTCGGAACGTAACTTGTTCATTCCTTTATGCTTTCAGATATACCTAACTACTTCTATATCAATCTCATTCATGTTACATTTTTCAATTGTTTTGCAGTAATGAACACCGTATCATTATCGCATAACACTAATGCCCCAGGATGGCCGGGCTTATTTCTTTGATTACAGGAGAGACCCTAACAAGCTGTGGACCGATCTAAAGAAAGTTCTCAATGCTGCTCTTTTGATGTGTCATAAGTCCGACAGTACGAGCATGTTGTATTCGCGCTACAAATTTCACACCAACTTATGTTGCCGGCAACAATCGAAAAATGAAACCATGCACATGTCTGACTACTATGCCATGGTCCTCATGGATGACTATGTGCGCGCAGGGCCTCTTTTGAGAAGTTATTTAATGTTGCAGAAATGGTCCAAAGAGAATGATAAGGAAGTTAAGCTAGCTCACTTTTGGAGAGAGAATGGGGGTGGGGGGGGGGGGGGGGGGCAAGAAGAACGAGAGAGTTGAGAATTAAACATCAAAATGCCGATAGATGTTATTGCTAACATACATACATATTTTCAAACTTTAAATTGGGTCATGACATCATAATGCTCCTTTCGTAAAACTTGTCAAACTTTAAATTGGGTCATGACACAATGCTTGTTACCTTGCACTACTTTATTAATTGTCTTATTATCTTTAGTTTATATGTACTTGCCATATGCTCTTATGAATTAGCTTGTGATCTCTAGTTTATCTGTACGTGTGTCATATGTTTGTATGTACCTTTTGATCTTTTTTATATGTATGTATTTTGAATGTTGTTGTGTGCTAGAAATAACAGCTGGGACCGCGAGAAGAACTATGGGAGGGGGTCTCTACGACGGACGTGGAGAAGCACTATCTATGGATGTGGAACAAGCATCGGGCAGAGCACCTCAGGTAGGCAATAAGCTTGGGTTGGAAATGTTCCAACAGCCCAGTGTTCTCTCCCAGCAATGAAGAAGATAGCAGGGAGGCCAGTGACCTTGCAGTGTGCATCCTGATGGTGGCGACCCCAGATGAGAGGTTGAGGATCTGGTCGAGTCTGAGTCCAACAACCATACCCCCAGATGAGGTAGTTAAATGGGCTCTTCGAGACACCAAATCTCCGGCCCACTGGTCCCCGTTCGGTCCATCCACTAGTCATCCATTTTTTTACGTACATCCACTAGTCATCCATGTAGTATGTGCGGGTTCTAGTAACACTTTACGTGTTGAACATAACTCGACACTCATTTCACCCCTAAACAACTCATCAAACTATTAATTATGTGATGAGCGACATATGCTTGTTATTGTAATGCACTTGTTATATTTGCTTTACTACTACTTTTAATTAATATAACATCATTGTAATGTGATGTGTGTGTTTGTGGATCATTGTTAAACCTAGAATTTATGTATCTCATGCAATCTGATGATCCGATCCAGTTGCAATAGCATCAATTCCATCAGTGGAGGGCAAAGCAAAGCGCCCGCCATTCCTAGATCAAATTTCTGTGGAGGGTGATGACAGGAACCCGCCACTTGTGTTGTGCTACCAGTGGTGGGTGAGCGCCCGCCACTAATGCCATGTTAGCAGCGGCAGGAGGTTAGTGGTCGGCGCCGCTGAGAGCCTTGTCCGTCACTGCTAGGCTTTTTGTACCCACCACTGCTAGGCATTCCTGTAGTAGTGAGTCCTTACAGTCGATAACGATAAATCCACGTTCTTCTGGCTCGACGTTTAGCTTGGCTTGAATCCCCGCGCGCTTGATTTTCCGCGACTTTTTGCGATCTGCTCCGCACCAAATGCCCTGGTTAGTGAAATTTGGAGGAATGGACAATGGTGTCCATTGTTCCGACCATCCTTAGGCCCGCTCGATGCAGTTGAATGGTAGTAACTAGATTTTCGACTAAGGGGTCTCCGCCCTTCGTCAGATCCCGATACCTTTAGGTGAAAGCTTGAACCTTCTGGTTAGTTTCCGCCAAGTCCTTATATAGGGCCCTACACCTCGGAGCCGTCCAAATTCAGGCCATGGACATTTGGAAGGCCAAATTACCAGTCAAAATTAAGATCTTCTTATGGCAGCTAGTCCACGATAGGCTTCCGTCCGGTATAGAAGTCCAAAAGGGGCATGGTCAGGGGATGGCCTCTGCCCTCTTTCTGGTGCTCAGGAAGACATTAACCACATTTTCTTCTCTTGTGTCATAGTCCAATTTATTTGAGGATGCATTAGGGATGTTACTTCGTGCAGTTGGGCACCTGCGTCCTTTGCGGCGTTCCACACACTTAGCGGGAGGCTGTCTGGCCTTCCTAAGCGGGGCTCCTTTGTCAAACACCCGGCTGATGCTTTGTACAAAATGTCTATCTTCTTACGTCTCTGGAGACCGTTGAGCAAACCTCAGGAGACGAAGGCGATTGACGTGTTCTACAAGAAGCTTCGGTCCCATGCTCAAGCGCTGAGGGAAGGTGGCAACTTACCTTGTGCTTGAGGCATGTTCGGTCGTGGGTGTGATCTACTCTTATTTATTCCTAGTTTAGTTTCGGCTTGTGAGCCGAGGGCCATTTGATGCTTGTATCGAACCTTTTATTCTGCTGCGTCTACTTTTGGAACTACCTCGTATAACGTTTTAAGGGCTTCAGCTCGCTAAAGTCGGGCAAGCGCCTATTCTCTAAAAATAAAGATTGCATTATGAAAGTCATTTTCTCCTCTTCTTATCCCTTAGATTAGGATTGCACAACGGACGGTAAATCTTAATTGCAAGTGGATTTTTCATAGTAATTTGTTGACAACAACCGCGTCTCGATGTTGTGCAAGTCTATACTACGGTCTATTTTACTTTAAATTTGAAATCACGACTGAACTTTTCCATGGAGCACTTCAGAAAATTAGTTTGAAGAATGGGACACGTATACCAAGTCGCACCCTTGTAGGTTTGCACTAACACTTCAATCGGAAAATAAACAAGCTAGCACAAAAAAGAGCAAGTTGTTGGTACCCTATTCTATAACTTAAGGAAACCAATTAAATTGACGCAAGAACACGTCAACACAACATCAATTCGATGAATAATGCAGTGCCTACCAACCAAATCACCTAATCATTTTTCTGTAGGCATTGTTTGCAATCGTCAACGGCGGTAGTTTGCTGGAGTGGCTCGTAAACCTACCGCATGAACAACCGCGTATACGATCGCATATACTACAAATTAACCATTCGCGTTTCACTGGTGGTTCAGACACGCGTTAACGCATGCAACTGATGGCACGTTTTGAAATTCAGTTACATGCATGTCCCTGTCCGAAATTAGGAATTGAACGGTTCCGGGACTTGTGCTTTATTCGGAAGTTTCCGTTGTCGAGGATTTCTCCGGTGTCGCGTGTGCATTTTGTTCGACCGTGTCAATGGACATCCATGCTCATTGATGGACTCGATTCAAAATGTCAACTCTCGCAAGGTTGTTCCATGTATACATATTTTTTGAAACACCTGCCGACAATCAATACGTTGCCTACAAACAATTGAGGCCAAACAGCAATGAGGTGCGCCTGATGAGCCGTCGCCGTCAAGCGGTTCGTCGATCCTATTGCGGACGAAGTGGTTAGTATCCAAGGACGTACACACAGCGGCGTAGGCGTCTGAGAGGCGAGAGACCGGCGTCACCCTTTTGTGCCTTCCCAACCACCCCCATCTTCCGGGAAGAGCGTCGGTTCACTCGTGACGCTGATAGCCTGATGCTATTCTAATTTTTACGGGACGAGGGCATCTACGGACCCTCGACTCGCCCGCAAACATTTGGACCAAGTTGTCTGCACGCACTTTGTCATCCAACGTAATACTTTCTCCGTTTTAAAATATAGTGTACCTGCAGTTTTTAAGCTTCAACTTTGATCATAAATTTAACCAACGAGACCAACTGCGACGGGAGCAAAAATTATATAATTAAAAACTTCTCTTGAATACAAATTCATTTGTATAACTTTTGCTCCCGCCGTAATCGGTCTCGTTTGATTAAATTTATGATCAAAGTTAAAGCACGGAAACCGAGAAAACACTATTTTGAAACTGAGAGGGTATCTCATTGGTCCGCGGATTCCTGGATGTTCGAAATCCCGCAAATCAGGAGAGCTTTGCAGGCGTCCTTGCTCCTGTCACATACGTGTCTGACACCCTGGTCCCACCTTAAAATATCTTCCCAAGCGAACACACCTCCGCTCTCCGCGACTCATTCATGTCGGTCCAGTGTGGACGTCAACTACTGGAGCCGGCAATGAAGCGGCGGCCGTGCCCCGGTCTCCGTGCCTGATCAATATCGAAGAGAAGAGACGTGATTGGACAGGACGGGTGGCTATCTACCGCAATCGAACGGATTGGTCGACTGCCAACATTAAATAGACGCGGCACCCGAGGAACCAACTTCGACGCCCCTTGAAACAACCCGCCACTTGGCCTGGCGAGCACCCGCTATTTATATGTGGCCACGCCCGACACGGTCCTCTTCATTTCTCCTCTGTGCACCACCTCAGCCATGACCTTGAGCTCTAGAGCAATGTGGAAGAGCCTCCCAACGGAGCAAAAGCACGAGTTGGCCACTCTTGCGGCCGGCTGGTAGGTCCGCCGTACGCGACGGAGGTCGGCTTGCCGGCGAACTCGCTGGAGGTGAGCGACAACAACCCGACGGTGGAGGAGGCGTCCGATGACGAGCGGGTGCCCCTTCCCGCACCCGTTCTTGTCGGCTTCATCATGGAGAACGTGCATACGCACTTCAACATCGTCATGGTGGAGGAGCACCCGGCGCCGTCGATGTCGGCGTTCCGACAGACACAATAGGAACAACACTACAACCATGCCCTTTACGTGCATCACCAGTTGGTGGAGGGTCAAATCTATGATGAGTTCGCGAGCGAGGAGGCCAAATCACTTTTGTTTAATGAAATGAGTCTAAAATATCATGAATTTGCTTCGGCTTAAATGAAAAATGCCATGCTTGTTCAAATTCAGTTTGAAATATGTCTGATCTGAACTTTCGAGGTACACGGTTGGATGGTCATCTCCCATATCGCTCACCCGCGGACGGATACCGTGTCTGTTTTAGGGGTTCATGCTGGAGGTGCCCTTATAGTAGTCTACATGATCTTCGAATGTTCGGGTTATCGTTCGTGCATTCATTTATATTGCTACTTTTGCCAAAAAAATGTTGAGGATGGACACTACACATCAGTCAGGTGATGAATCGATTAGTTCAGCCACCTCGACAGTCATTGTTGGAAATATGCCCTAGATGCAATAATAAAATGATTATTATCATATTTTTACGTTCATGATAAATGTTTATTATTCATGCTATAATTGTATTGATCGGAAACTTAGATACATGTGTGAATACATAAACTACATTGTGTCCCTAGTAATGGAATCACGTCATTAGGAGAATGATGTGATGGACATACCCAGCCGTAAGCTTAGCATCAGATCGTTTAGTTATTTGCTATAGCTTTCTTCATGCCAAGTATCTGTTCCTTTGAACATGAAATCATGCCACTCCCGGATACCGGAGGAATGCCTTTTGTGCTATCAAACATCACTTCATAATTGGGTGATCATAAAGGTGCTCTACAGGTATCTCCGAAGGTGTCTGTTGGGTTGCATGCATCGAGACTGAGATTTGTCACTTCGTGTGACGGAGAGATATCTCTGGGCCCTCTCGGTAATACAACATCATAAGAAGCTTCATGTGACTAATGAGTTTAGTCACAGGATCTTATATTACGGAACGAGTAAAGAGACTTGTCAGTAACAAGATTGAACTAGGTATGGAGATACCGACGATCGAATCTCGGACAAGTAACATATCGCCGGACAAAGGGAATTGCATACGGGATTGACTGAATCCTTGACATCGTGGTTCATCCAATAAAAATCTTCTTTGAACATGTAGAAACCAATATTGGTATCCAGGTCCCGCTATTGGTTATTAACCGAAGAGGATTCTCGGTCATCTCTACATGATTCTCAAACTCGTAGGGTCGCATGCTTAACGTTCGGTAGCGCTAGGGTAGTATTGAGATATTAATAGCGGAAAGTCCGAAGGTTATTCAGACTCCCATATGGGATCTAAGACATCACGAGGAGCTCCAAAATAGTCTGGAGGTATAGATTCATATATGGAAAGTTGTTATCGGGGTTCCGTAAAAACTTCGAGTTTTTTCGGTATTGTGTTGGGAGGGTTCTAGAAGGTTCCGGAGTGGGGCCCACTTGCATGGGGGACCCACATGAACGTGGGTAGTGGGGAAAGTCCCCAAAACACTGATCTGGGCGCACCAAGATCCTCCCTTAAAAGGAATAGTATCATATCCCAAAGGGATAAGATCGTGATCCCTAAAAAGGGGATACAGATCGTTGGGGAGGGATTTCCTTCCTCCACATTTGGCCAACAACCCTAGGGCCTTGGAGGGCAAGCAACCAGCCCCCTCCACTCCTATATAAAGGTGGGGAGGCATTGGGGGCATCCACCCTTCGACCTTTGCCCATTACCTCTCCCAACTCCTCCCATTTTTCACAGGTACGCGCTTGGCAAAGCCCTGCCGGAATTCCGGTGCCACCACCACCACGACGCCATCGTGTTGGTTCAGATCTCATCTACCTCCTGTCCCTCCCTTGCTAGATCAAGAAGGAGAGGACGTCGCCGAGCCATACGTGTGCTAAACTCGGAGGTGTCGTCCGTTCAGCACTTGATCGGATTGGATCGTGATTGGTTCGTGAAGAGTACGACTACATCAACCGCGTTAAGATGCTAATGCTTTCGGTCTTCAAGGGTATGTAGACACAGTCCCCTCTCATAGCTATACATCTCCTAGGTTGGATCTTGGGTGTTTCGTAGGAATTTTATTTCATTTTCATGCGACGTTCCCCATCAGTGGCATCAGAGCTAAGTCTATGCGTAGATGTATATGCACGAGTAGAACACAAAGAAGTTGTGGGTATTGATGTTCAAATTGCTTAATTCACTTGTATTATTTGGATTCGGCGGTATTGTGGGATGAAGCGGCTCGGACTAACCTTACATGTCCACGCACATGAGACCGGTTTCACTGTTTGACATGCAACTTGTATTGCAGAAAGTGGTTTTGTGGGTGTCTGTCTCTCCCACTTTAGTTGAATCTGATTTGACGAGGGCGGTCCTTGTAGAAGGTTAAAAGGCAACTTTTATATCACCATTGTGGTTTTGCGTAGATAAGAACGGTTCTTATAGTTTACCCTAGCAGCCACGTAAAAATTGCAACAACAAAGTAGGGGACGTCTAACTTGTTTTTCAGAGCATGTTGTGATGTGGTATGGCCAAAACGTGATGTGATATATGTTGATGTGTGAGATGATCATGTTTTGTAATAGGTTCACGACTTGCATGTTGATGAGTATGGAAACCGGCAGGAGCCATAGGGTTGTCTTTAATTTATTATATGACATGCATGTCAACAAATAATGCCATGTAATTGCTTTACGTTATCGCTATGCGTTAGCAATAGTTGTAGAAGCAATAGTTAGCGAGACAACCACGTGAAGACACGATGAAGGAGATCATGATGATGGAGATCATGGTGTCATGCCGGTGACGATGGAGATCATGCTGGTGCTTTGGAGATGGAATCAAAAGCACAAGATGATAATGGTCATATCATGTCACATATTTTGATTGCATGTGATGTTTATCTTTTATAGATCTTATTTTGCTTAGGAGGACGGTAGCATTATAAGATGATCCCTCCACTTAATTTTAATAAAAGTGTTCTCCCTAAGTATACACCATTGCGAAAGTTCGTCATTTCGAGACACCTCGTGATGATCGGGTGTGATAGACTCTATGTTCACATACAACGGGTGTAAGACAGTTTTTACACATGCGGAATACTTGGGTTAAACTTGACGAGCCTAGCATGTACAGACATGGCCTCGGAACACAAAGGCCGAAAGGTCGAACATGAGTCATATAGTAGATATGATCAACATGGAGATGTTCACCATTGATGACTACCCCATCTCACGTGATGATCGGACATGGGTTAGTTGATATGGATCATATAACTAGGCAGGAACTTCCCGAGGACCAAAATGAGGCACGCTGCATAATGCGGCGATCTAAAGCCTACAGGGTCCACGAGGGAGAGCTGTATAAAAAAAGCACTACTGGAGTCCTTCAAAGGTGCATCTCCGAAGAGGAAGGGTGGAAGCTTCTGGCAGAAATTCACACCGGACTCGGCGGCCACCACGCCGCAGCCCGGGCCATTGTAAGCAAGGCCTTCCATACAGGTTTTTATTGGCCGACGGCCCGGGCAGACGCACAGGACTTGGTCCAACGCTGCGTCGGTTGCCAGCTTTTTGCAAACCAAAACCACATGCCACCCACCGCCCTCAAAAAAATTCCCATTATCTGGCCCTTCGCGGTCTGGGGGCTTGACATGGTTGGACCCCTTAAAGGGGGAACCCATAAGACAAAAATACTTACTGGTCATGGTGGATAAATTCACCAAATGGATAGAACCCAAACCTGTTAAAACAGCCGAATCCGGACCGGTGATAGACTTCATATCCGGGGTTGTACACCGTTATGGCGTCCCCCACAGCATCATCACTGACAACGACACGAACTTCATGGCCGACGAGGTAAAACTCTGGTGCAGTAACATGGGCATCAAGCTCGATTATGCTTCCGTCTATCACCCACAAACCAACGGCCAAGTTGAGCGAGCAAATGGTCTTATCATGAGCGGCATTAAACCCAGATTAGTGCGGTCCTGAAAGGAGTCTAACACGCACTGGGTAGAGGAGCTCGACTCCGTACTCTAGGGGGCTGCGGACCACGCCGAATCATACTACCGGATATACACCCTTCTTTATGGTGTACGGCGCAGAGGCAGTTCTGCCCTGCGACATAATTCATGACTCACCTCGAGTGTGCATGTACGAAGAAAGAGAAGCCGAGCTCGATCGGCAGGACAGTCTGGACACCCTGGAGGAGGAGCGTGACGTGGCAAAAGCCCGTTCCGCATTCTATCAGCAACAGGCTCGCAGATACCAGAGCAGAGAAGTACGGGCCAAAACTTATAACGTTGGCGAGTTAGTTCTACGCCTGTCGGAGAAGAAAAAGACCAAGCTCGAGCCCAAATGGGAAGGTCCCTTCATTATTGACCAAGTTCTGACCGGTGGAGCGTACCGTCTGCGGGATGCATCGAATAACCGACGTGAGCCGAACCCATGGAATGCAGCCAGGCTCCGAAGATTCTACGCCTAGCGCCAGACTCTATGTTCGTCTCCTTCCCCTATTCATTTTTTGCATATACATTATCTGTCTTTTTTCTCTTTCTTTCTTTTATTCTTTCTCAAAGCCTTCAAGGGCCAACTTGTGCCTCGCTTGCACACTATAGACGCGCTAACCGCGCTCATTATACCTGGGGGCTTCTTACACAGAAGCTTAATTATATTTCTGGGCTTTATGCCCCGCACATGTGTTATTCTTTCGCATGTACCTTTTCTTCGCCATTATATGCATCGATATGACTTAAGTTTTGGCCAAGCTGGGTTGCCTGGCTCTTGTATTTATGCCCTAAATTCCCGTTAATTCGGCTAGGGCATAAGGGGAGCACCTCTGCGATTGTTACTGGTGGGTCAGCCGGATGTGTACCTCAGACTGGGTGAAGCCGAAAGCTAGCGTTCTTAGGGGAATATTCTCTCGGCGAACAAAAGATGATTTTATTTATTTCTCATATATGCCCCCAGATGTTTTTGCCTGCGGCTCCGCTCGCAGTCCGGACATGCACTTTAGGGCATGTGTACCCAGGGAAAGGAACCCCTAACGGAACTATTCTCCCTGGAAGATGTTTCTTACTACCCATGTAATATAACATAACTAGTTGGCTACTTGTCTGTTCAAGCACTAATGACCCCTACGCCTAGTTTCCACGCTACCCCGGTTCTTATATAACTGAGGGGGTCTTCGGACACACTCCAGACTATAGGGTCTCGAGGTTGAAGAGAAAAGGTCCGCCATGACAAATGATTTACAATCCGGCTAGAAGGCATTATACATGTCATTTTAATTACATAGTCATGTAGACTGACTAAATTCCTCTTCTATACCATCCAACAGGCGGTCTAGCCTACAATCCCGTTGGGAATACTTTGCGGCTAATTCTACTTGCCCATAGACTAAGCTAACGGGGATCTCTTTCCCATCGGGCCCCACAGGTCCGACCTCGGCCATGTGGTTTGGGTCAGCCTTGGTATACCGCGTCTTCACCATGGCCCAGGATTCCCTGGCACCTTGACGGCATGCCGATATCTTCCATAATTGGAAGCGCTGCCGCGCTCCCTTGAGCTTCTCCGCAAGCTCTCCAATGCCTTCTGGCAGGGAGACTGATGACCACAAGGCCTGTGCAATACCTTGCATCACCTCCCGACCTTGTTCGTGCAGTTGTGAGAGCTCGGATAGAAGATCACCCGCAGACCCGGGCGTCTCCTCCACGGGACAACCCGTCAGCATACCTGCAGACATAACTCTGTTAGCCGACTTTCTCCGCCGTCCCCTTTTTAAGGGTTCGTTCAAGCACTTACTGAAAATGCCGCGTTGAAGCCGCTTATTCTCCTTCTCGGAGTCCGCAAGCTGGGCTCGAACATCTTTCAGTTCCACGCTCAGCTTGGTATTGGCGTCTTGGAGATTGTTTTTCTCCCGCCTGACCTCAGTCAGCACGCGTTCGCCAGCCTTTAGCTGTCAAACGGCATGCTGGTCCTCCGGATTCTCTCCGGATTCATCTGCAATATCTGCTGTTAGATCTGCAGCCACGCCGCACAGTATATGGTACCTATCATTCTTTGAAACACATGTTACCAGCTGGGGACTTTTTAGGTTCCTTCAATGTGGCAACGGCGGCCCGAAGTTGGGTCTTGCATTCCTCCAGCTCCTGTGACAGTCGAGTATTCTTCTTTGTAAGAACCTGCACAATAGATGATCCTTAAATCAGTTCTGCTAACTGTTTCAAGTCTCAGGGGCTACTGATACATATAATCGTCAGATTTGCTTACCCGTACATCCCTTACATACTGGTCCATGGCTCTGGCTAGACCATTTTGAGCAGCACGGAGGTACGCGTCTCCAGAATTGAAGGCATCAAATGCCTCTAGGGAGAAGCAAGCGTCACGGAGTACGGCTCGGCGACGCCTATGATTCATGGCGC
The DNA here is from genome assembly GCF_003073215.2 of Triticum urartu. Taxonomy (NCBI): domain Eukaryota; kingdom Viridiplantae; phylum Streptophyta; class Magnoliopsida; order Poales; family Poaceae; genus Triticum; species Triticum urartu. Next base: position 125,685,955 of record NC_053024.1, on the reverse strand, counting down.
TCTCCACTTCTGAATTTGTAGCGGATAGTCTATCTGCATCCTTTGTAGGAGGAGTATCCGGCGTCCGCCCCATGTCGGCTTCCGCCTCTATGTCCAGTCCTGGAGCCCGACTGGTGGAAGCATGATCCGCAGCCTCACCGGACATATTCTAGCGAGCGTTTTTTCTGTTAAAGAAACATGGACGTCGTTACATTTTGAGAAAGATGACAACCACGGAGCGGGGTTTTTGTCATACCTCTGCACCGGTGTCTCCGTCCTGACCGCCTTCCTTTTTGGCCTGCCCGGCCTCGGTGCCTCTTGTTGGTGAGTCGCTGCGGGTTTGGCACGGCGTCCCAAAGGCCTTCCCTGTAAAACATCATATGTATATGGTAGGTGAAGTGTCTAAAAGGGGATCCTAGTTTTTGGAGTTGGGATTTTTGGTTTTTCTTACGTGCGACGCAGGAAGCAGTCCGGGATAGTCAGACGTAATGGCCACCATGGCGTCATCACAGCTTAATTGATAGAACTGCCGGTCTATCAACTCCACGAATATGTCTGGATCTTCTTCGAGTCCGGGACCGAGGGCCCGGTCAGGGTCCTCTGGTTGTGGGGATGGGCTGTTGACCTCCCTTATAGCTTTTCGTAGTTCCTGCCTCAAAATGGCAAGGTGAATACCTATGACAAAGAATGCGGGAAGAATGGGAGTAGGGAGATATAACTCACCCAGCTTGGAGGGTTATACATGGAGAATCCATCACGTGGCTTGATGCGGATGAACTACTCTTCCTCTCCCTTGAACAACTCGGACATAATTTTTGCTAAAGCGGCAGCGTTGTCGGGACCCTTACACCCGCAACGGGTGGCATCATCTTCCCCGTTAAAACACCACAGGGGATGCCCTCGATATTGAAGTGGCTGCACTCACCGCATTATGCATATTGACATAACCTCGATTACTGTCAATCCTGTTTGAGCCAACTCTTTAATCCGGTTCATCAGGTAAAGGACTTCTCCGTTGTCTTCCTCCTGGGGGCTCCGGGGGTGCCAACTTCGGTGTTTCTTCAGAGGAGCATTGTTGAACTCAGGAAGACCGCGTCGAACAGGGTCCGGAAAGGGGACGTCCTCCATATAAAACCATTCCGAAGGCCAGTCTTCGGATGTCTTCTTCAGAGTACCGGACAGGTATCCGGTTTCGGCGATGCGTCATATTTCGGCTCCGCCTACTTGATAACGTGACCCCTTCTGTGTGCGGGGGACGAGGCAAACTAACCTTTTCCACAGCTCGAAATGAGCCTCGCAGCCCAGGAATAACTCGCAGAGGGCGACATAGCCGGCGATGTGTAATATGGAAGCAGGGGTGAAATTATGTAGTTGGAGGCCGTAAAACTCCAGGAGCCCACGGAGGAACGGATGAATTGGAAATCCGAGTCCCCTTAATAAATAAGGAACAAGGCATACCCGCTCCCCCGTAGAGGGGCTGGGGAAGCTCTCTGCTTGCTCCCCTCCATTGTAGGTGGCGAGCCCGGCTCGGACGGGAACCATATACGCTGGAGGGAGAAATCCCTTAGTTTGCAGTTCGACTAATTGACTGCGTGGGACTGAACACCTCTCCCAATCACCGGGCTTAGGGCTACAGGGGCGGGAGGAGGAGCTGCCGAGGTCCGCCATGTTGGAGTGGATTTTTCCGAAGCGCGCTCCGATTGATTCTCGCTGGGGGAGGATGATACGGATTGGATCTAAGAATCCCCATCCCTTTAATAGACAATTTATTTATCTAGCTAGGGGGCGGATGTAAAAACTCTCTGGCGCCTCGTATTCATGCGACGCGTGGAAGATAGCCCTTATTGGGCGTAGAAGCCAAGAGGTCCAACATTTATGGGGTCGGACACTGCTTAAAAAACATTCAAAATTTGGAGAAGAACCCGCCTTGCAATGCCGAGGACAATACTGCACGCCGGACTCATCGTCATTGAAGCCTGGTTCAGGGGCTACTGAGGGAGTCCTGGATTAGGGGGTATCCGGACAGCCGGACTATATCCTTTGGTCGGACTGTTGGACTATGAAGATACAAGATTGAAGACTTCGTCACGTGTCCGGATGGGACTCTACTTGGCGTGGAAGGCAAGCTAGGCACTACGGATATGTATATCTCATCCTTTGTAACCTACTTTGTGTAACCCTAGCCCCCTCCAGTGTCTATATAAACCGGAGGGTTTTAGTCCATAGGACAACACACAATCATACCATAGGCTAGCTTCTAGGGTTTAGCCTCTCCGATCTCGTGGTAGATCAACTCTTGTACTACTCATATTATCAAGAATAATCAAGCAGGACGTAGGGTTTTACCTCCATCAAGAGGGCCCGAACCTGGGTAAAACATCGTGTCCCCTGCCTCCTGTTACCATACACCTTAGACGCACAGTTTGGGACCCCCTACCCGAGATCCGCCGGTTTTGACACCGACAGCGATGCTTAAGGCCACGGAGGTAGAAATCAAGAAAGAACATCAAGTGTTGATGGTGAATAAGACCACTAGTTTCAAGAAAAAAGGCAAGGGAAAGAAAGGGAACTTCAAGAAGAATGGCAAGGCAGTTGCCGCTCCCGTGAAGAAACCCAAGGTTGGACCCAAACCTAAGACCGAGTGCTTCTACTGCAAGGGGAATGGTCACTGGAAGTGGAACTGCCCAAGTACTTGGTAGATATGAAAGATGGCAACGTCAACGTAGGTATATTTGATATACATGTTATTGATGTGTACCTCACTAGTGCTCATAGTAGGGTCTGGGTATTTGATACTGACTCAGTTGCTAAGTGACTCGAAGCGGGATCTGCGGAGTAACGAAAAATAGCTGAGGGCGAGGTGACGATGAGTGTTGGATGTGTCTCCAAGGTTGATATGATCACTGTCGGTGTCAAAACCGGCGGATCTCGGGTAGGGGGTCCCGAACTGTGCGTCTAAGGCAGATGGTAACAGGAGGCAGGGGACACGATGTTTACCCAGGTTCGGGCCCTCTTGATGGAGGTAATACCCTACGTCCTGCTTGATTGTTCTTGATAATATGAGTAGTACAAAGGAGGAGATATACATATCCGTATTGCCTAGCTTGCCTTGCACGCCAAGTAGAGTCCCATCCGGACACGGGACGAAGTCTTCAATCTCGTATCTTCATAGTCCAATAGTCCGGCCAAAGGATATAGTCCGGCTGTCCGGAGACCCCCTAATCCAGGACTCCCTCAGTAGCCCCTGAACCAGGCTTCAATGACGATGAGTCCGGCGCGCAGTATTGTCTTCAGCATTCCAAGGCGGGTTCCTCCTCCGAATACACCATGGAAGAGTTTGAATATGAGGATAGTGTCCGACCCTACAAAATAAGTTCCACATACCACCATAGAGAGAATAATATTTCCACAAATCTAATCTGCTGACACGTTTTGACAGCATGACATCACACCATGGCCCGGTTATTATTCGAACCACTTTTCTCAACCAGCTCCGCACATATCGCGAGGCGGTTTTCTTGATACGTCTTGTCAAAGCAGAGATCGTGTTCCCCTTATCACGGGATTCTCATCAATACGGGCATTGGTAACCCAACCACGCCATCAATTACGACGCCTGGGGAATAAGAGGTTTTTGCCAGGCAAGTGGGGAGACTCATCGCCTCCTCCGCCCTTATAAAGGGACACAGATTTACTTTTTTCACCCACGCCTTCTTCCTTCTCGCTTACCCATTCCCGCACTCTCGAGCTCTAGTGCCCAAGCTCGCGTTCTTCTTCTCGAACCACTCCAAAACCCTAATTCCACCACCGCAACTTTCTGTATCCATGAGATCCCATCTTGGGGCTTGTTCCGGAGCTCCGCCGGAGGGGGCATCGATCACGGAGGGCTTCTACATCAACACCATAGCATCTCCGATGAAGTGTGAGTAGTTTACCTCAGACCTACGGGTCCATAGTTAGTAGCTAGATGGCTTCTTCTCTCTTTTTGGATCTCAATACAATGTTCTCCCCCTCTCTTGTGGAGATCTATTCAATGTAATCTTATTTTTGCGGTGTGTTTGTTGAGACCGATGAATTGTGGGTTTATGATCAAGTCTATCTATGAATAATATTTGAATCTTCTCTGAATTCTTTTATGTATGATTGGTTATCTTTGCAAGTCTCTTCGAATTATTAGTTTGGTTTGGCCTACTAGATTGATCTTTCTTGCAATGGGAGAAGTGCTTAGCTTTGGGTTCAATCTTGTGGTGTCCTTTCCTGATGACAGTAAGGGCAGCAAGGCACGTATTGTATTGTTGCCATCGAGGATAACAAAATGGGGTTTTCTTCATATTGCATGAGTCTATCCCTCTAACATCATGTCATCTTGCTTAAGGCGTTACTCTATTTTTACTTAATGCTCTAGATGCATGCTGGATAGCGGTCGATGAGTGGAGTAATAGTAGTAGATGCAGGCAGGAGTCGGTCTACTTATCTCGGACGTGATGCCTATATACATGATCATACCTAGATATTCTCATAAATATGCTCAATTCTGTCAATTGCTCAACAGTAATTTGTTTACCCACCGTAGAATACTTATGCTCTCGAGAGAAGCCACTAGTGAAACCTTTGCCCCCCGGGTCTATCTTTACCATATCAATCTCCTACTACTTAGTTATTTCCTTTGCTATTTACTTTGCCTTTATTTTACTTTGCATCTTTATCATAAAAATACCAAAAATATTATCTTATCATATCTATCAGATCTCACTCTCGTAAGTGGCCCTATAGGGATTGACAACCCCTATTTGCATTGGTTGCGAGGATTGTTTTGTGCAGGTGCGAGGGACTCGCGCGTAGCCTCCTACTGGATTGATACCTTGGTTCTCAAAAACTAAGAGAAATACTTACGCTACTTTGCTGCATCATCCCTTCCGCTTCGGGGAAAGCCAACGCAGTGCTAAAAGAGGTAGCAAGAAGGATTTCTGGTGCCGTTGCCGGGGAGGTCTACGCAAAAGTCAACATACCAAGTACCCATCACATACCCTTATCTCCCGCATTACATTATTTGCCATTTGCCTCTCGTTTTCCTCTCCCCCCACTTCACCCTTGCCGTTTTATTCGCCATCTCTCTCTCTATCCTCCCTCTCTATTTGCCTCTTTTTGTCCGCTTGCTTTTTGTTTGCTTGTGTGTTAGTTTGCTTGCTTGTCATGATGGCTCAAGATAATACTAAATTGTGTGACTTCACCAATACCAACAACAATGGTTTTATTAGCACTCTGATTGCTCCTCTTACCGATGCTGAATCTTGTGAAATTAATGCTGCTTTGCTGCATCTTGTTATGAAAGATCTGTTCTCCGGCCTTCCTAGTGAAGATGCCGCTACCCATCTAAATAGCTTCGTTGATTTGTGTGACATGCAAAAGAAGAAAGATGTGGATAATGATATTGTTAAATTGAAGCTATTTCCTTTTTCGCTTAGAGATCGTGCTAAAGCTTGGTTTTCGTCTTTGCCTAAAAATAGTATTGATTCATGGAACAAGTGCAAAGATGCTTTTATCTCTAAGTATTTTCCTCCCGCTAAGATCATCTCTCTTAGAAACGATATTATGAATTTTAAGCAACTTGATCATGAACATGTTGCACAAGCTTGGGAGATAATGAAATTAATGATACGTAATTTCCCTACTCATGGTTTAAATTTGTGGATGATTATACAAAATTTTTATGCCGGATTGAACTTTGCTTCTAGAAATCTTTTAGATTCGGCCGCGGGAGGCACTTTTATGGAAATCACTTTAGGAGAAGCTCCTAAACTGTAACGCCCTCGATGCGGCTATATCTCCCACGTGTCGAAGCACGACTTAGAGGCATAACCACATTGAAAGCAATGTCGCAAGTGAGGTAATCTTCACACAACCCATGTAATACATAAGGGAAAGAGATACATAGTTGGCTTACAATCGCCACTTCACACAATACATGAATAAAGCATTACAACATCCAGATACACTCAAGGTCCGACTACGGAACCAAAATAAAAGAAGACTACCCCAAATGCTACACAGATCCCCGATCGTCCCAACTGGGCTCCACTACTGATCAACTAGAAATGGAACAACATAACGAACACGATCTTCATCGAGCTCCTCCTTGAGCTCGGTTGCGTCACCTGCACGGTTACATCGGCACCTGCAAACTGGTTTTGGAAGTATCTGTGAGTCACAGGGACTCAGCAATCTCACACCCTCGCGATCAAGACTATTTAAGCTTATAGGAAGGGTAAAAGGTATGAGGTGGAGCTGCAGCAAGCGACTAGCATATATGGTGGCTAACATACGCAAATGAGAGCGAGAAGAGAAGGCAAAAGCACGGTCGAACAACTATGATCAAGAAGTGATCCTAGAACAACCTACGTCAAGCATAACTCCAACACCGTGTTCACTTCCAGGACTCCGCCGAGAAGAGACCATCACGGCTACACACACGGTTGGTGCATTTTAAATAAGTTAAGTTTCAGGTTCTCTACAACCGGACATTAACAAATTCCCATCTGCCCATAACCGCGAGCACGGCTTTCGAAAGTTCAAATCCCTGTAGGGGTGTCCCAACTTAGCCCATCACAAGCTCTCATGATGAACGAAGGATATTCATTCTCCCAGGAAGACCCGATCAGGCTTGGAACCCCGGTTACAAGACATTTCGACAATGGTAAAACAAGACCAGCAAAGCCACCCAGATGTGCCGACAAATCCCGATAGGAGCTGGACATATCTCGTTCTCAGGGCACACCGGATGAGCCAGACGTCGGGTGGGCCAGCCGAGAGTTGCCCCTGGTAGCTCCGGACATCGCTCAGTTTGGACCAACACTTAGACAAGCACTGGCCCGGGGGGTTAAAATAAAGATGACCCTTGGGCTGGCCTAACCCAAGGGAAAAGAGGCTAGGTGGCGAATGGTAAAGCCAATGTTGGGCCTTGCTGGAGGAGTTTTATTCAAGGCGAACGGTCAAGGGGTTCCCATTATAACCCAACCGTGTAAGGAACACAAAATCCGGGAACATAACACCGATATGATGGAAACTAGGGCGGCAAGAGTGGAACAAAACACCAGGCATAAGGCCGAGCCTTCCACCCTTTACCAACTATATGGATGCATTAATTAAATAAGATATATTGTGATATACCAACAATAATCCATGTTCCAACAAGGAACAAACTCCAATCTTCACCTGCGACTAACAACGCTATAAGAGGGGCTGAGCAAAGCGGTAACATAGCCAAACAACGGTTTGCTAGGACAAGGTGGGTTAGAGGCTTGGCTTAACAATATGGGAGGCAAGATAAGAAAGTGGTAGGTATCGCAGCATAGGCATAGCAAAAGAGCGAGCATCTAGCAAGCAAATATAGAAGTGATTTCGAGGGTATGGTCGTCTTGCCTGAAATCCCGCAAGGAAGAAGAACGAGTCCATGAAGAAGAAAAACGGACGTAGTCGAATGGGTCATCACAAACGTGACGTTATCGGAACCAACCCGAAGAAGCAACACCGGAAAGAAGCACACAACATAGTAAACAACCAACACATGAACATGGCATGATATGCGGGATGCGGTATGTGATGCATATGCATGATTTGGAAAGGAATGATTGAACCTGGCCTCAACTTGGAAATCCAAGAGTGCTACTGGAAAGGTGAGGTGATTTTGGTCGAAATTGATATAAAGATCACCGGAATCGGATGCACAGTTTGGAAATGGCAAGCAAAACAAATATGGCACCGGTCTGCGATTAACATCAAATGGCCATCTAAATGCATCAAGATAAATAAGCTACTGTACTCAAACATAGAAACAAAAGGCATGGCAGGGATCCACTCAAGATGCTTGACAAAAGATGAACACTAAGCTACGGCTAGTTCACTCAATAGCAGGTTCAAACAAGCATGGAAAAAATGCAAAAGATAACAGGTTATAGACTTGGTGAAAATAACATCAAGTCTGGAATTTATCATCAGGAAGCAATGTTTAGAGCACGATAACTACATGCTACAGGAACTTATCATGGCAAAGCAAAGCATGGCATGAAGCTACTCAAAGCATATAACAAAAGTCCCTTAGTTACCATGAGCCAAAAGGGATCATAAAATACAATTGCAAGCATGTGAACATAGCAAAAACATAAACAGATTCAGACTTAGTGAAAAACTGGAGCATGGCAAAACAGATAACGAGTAGGCATGTTTATGAGCTCGATGCACTCACTACAAAGCATTTCATGACAAACTAAGCATACACCCAGCAAGTAGACATGGAATAGAAGCTACACATGGCAAGAACAACAACATAGCATGCACGGATCAATAACAACAAGCTCGGCAAAATCGCCAAACATGTTGACAATCTGCCAGGAACATTTTATAGCAAAAGTAGAGCTCGATTGACTCAAGCTAGGGTGCTCCATAATTGAAAACAAATACATGGATGGATAGAGCACAACAATATCTACAAAACATCCTTACTCATCATGCTCAAAAGAGGCACGGATCACTAGGAAACAACATGAACATATGGCATCAAAATAATGACACGGCAAGGACTTAGTGAAATTCTGAGTCCCTGAAATCAGCATCATTGAGTAAGCTACTTTGCATGCTTGTGCTAGTCACCACAAAGATCACAATGGCATACACCCATGTAAAGATGGCATGGCATACTTCAAAACACATGTAGAGCTCAGCATCGTAGCATGCACACATTAATCATGGCAAAAATGCCAAAAGTGCATTTGCTGAAACAGATCTGAAATTATCATCACATAGCCCTCTTCCAACAGCATTTCGGGCATCAAGATGAGCTCGAATGAAAATGATGCAATGAGATAAAATGATGTACTCGTCGAGACGAACATTTTTATATGCTACACGCACGAATCGGAGCCACGGTGAGGGAGTTATGATGCGATGAAAAATGCACAAAATTACTGGGATCTGGGAACTTAGAAGAATTTCAACCTCGATGGGGGTGGTCCAGGTCGGGGTTTGAAGAAGATGAAAGGCAGCGGGCGGCGAGCAGGGACTCCGGCGGGGCTCGAGACGGCCGGGAATGGGTCCATGGTGGCGCGGGCTTCCCGGATCCGGGCAAGGCAGGGTTGGAGGCACTTCGATGAGGCGGCGGCTGGACTTGGAGCTTTGCAGCTCGCCTCCCATGGTGGCTCTCTATAGGACGAGAGAGATAGAGAGATTAGAGGGGGAGAGAGAGCACATCGAGAGGAGGAGAGGAGCAGGGGTGGCGGTTGGCCTTGGAGGTCGCCGGCGTGGCTCCTGGACGCCGGAGTCAGGCAAAGTCGACGGGACAGCGGGGCGACGGGGAGCTCAGGATCGGGCTCCCCCCGATCCAGATGGAGTGAAGCGCTCGAGCATGGGGGCGCGCACGGCTCGGGCCCGGTCGTGGGCTGCGGCAGGGGTGCTTGGGTCCGGGAGGGTTGGAACCGGGCCTCGGTGGGCTGCGGGAGGTGGGAGAGCTGTGGGGCGACGTGGCGAGCCCGGATTGGTCCGGTGCGGCGGCACGAACATGTCCGGTGCAGGGAACTTTGTCCGGTGGCGCGAGGTGGGGGAAGCTAGGGTTCATCCGCGAATTTTCGGGGAGAGCCACATATATATATGTAGAGGGAGCTAGGAGTGTCCAAATTGAGCACGGTTTGCGACCACGCGATCGTGATCGAACGGCCTAGATGATGGAGGGGGTTTAGGTGTGTTTTGGGCCACTTTGGAGGGGTGTTGGGCTGCAACACACACGAGGCCTTTTCGGTCCCTCGGTTAACCGTTGGAGTATCAAACGAAGTCCAAATGGTACGAAACTTGACAGGCGGTCTACCGGTAGTAAACCAAGGCCGCATGGCAAGTCTCGGTCCAATCCGAAAATGTTTAGCACCTGCACACAAAAAGAGGTAGAAAGGGGCACCGGGTGACATAGGAGCACCGGAATGCAAAACGGACAACGGGGAAAATGCTCGGATGCATGAGACAAACATGTATGCAAATGAAATGCGCATGATGACATGATATGAAATGCATGACATGCCAGCAATGACAAGGCAACAACAGCGAATAACTAGAGGACACCTGGCACATCGGTCTCGGGGTGTTACAACACTCCACCACTACGAGAGGATCTCATCCCGAGATCTAGAATGGCACCGGAGGGACAACGGAAGAGAAAGAGGAGAGGTAAAGCTAAGTTGCTTCTTTGACAAACGAGTGAACCCACGAGCCTTGAGAGGTTGAACAAATTGAAAGAAAGAATGCAATGAGAAAGAGCGAAGTTGAAAGCACTCCGTTAGGAAAAGGAACAAGGAAGAACAACTTCGGGCAGCACTCCGATTGAAAAGAAAAGGAATTGAATAAGAACTTGATAAGATGAGAAGATACTTGAATGAAAACACGACATACCGGTAAAAGGATTAGCAAAGGAAAGAATATGGTCTTGACAAACCAAGATGAGGAGTGAAAAGAGCAACATCAATAGACCTCCGGGAGAAAGAATAGAAGTTAGATAATTGAAATAAAAGAATGGAGAAGAAAATGCCAACTTCTGCCACAAAAGAGCTTGAAAAGTCATCCTTAGGAGAAGGGTCAAACGGAGTTGTTGGAAAACCAACAATGAAAAAGAGTAAGCTTGATGTGGGCTTATGGAGAACAACTCAAAACTATGAGGTGAAATTCTGCCACTCATGGGAAAAGAATTGGATTGATATGAACAAGGAGACGAGAAAATATTTCACCGGGAGGATAGACGAAGCACTTGGATCATATATTATCACCATTAATAGCAACAATCCTTAGGGAAAGCTTTAGGTGAAATATAGCCCCAGATGACTCCAATGACGAGATTGATGGATTTAAAATATCTCATTCTTGACAACTTGTGAATCATGAAACACGAAAGAAATTTTCAAAATGACATAACACCACCTGAAAAGATAAGGTAGAAGGAATTGCACTCCGGATTGCACGAAGAAGAATACTTGAGCTTCTCTGAAAAGAATCTTGATGAACGCTTCGAGAAGGAAATAAATCCTTGATGAACCATCATGTAGAACCTCCATGAAGAACTCCAGTAACAAAAGGATAACGAGAAGAAAGGGAAGTTGAAAACACAAGGTGAAACCTTGTAATGATTTAGATGTATATCTGTGATGATATAATTGTGAGAGCTTGGAACTCCGGAAAGAAAAGATAAAGCATCTTGAACCGAGAATGTGAAATGATGAACCACTCCGGAAAGCAGGAAATGAATTTACTCGATGAAACAAGAATAAGAATTATATTATGCTTATCCTTCACCAATTTAAATTGATGACAAGCAACGGACTTGGCTTAATACTTATTCTCGTAGAAAGGATTAAGATAGATATAGCGCAGACTTGGGAAAATTTTCAACGAACCACCGTAAGAATTGAAAAAGAACGAAGAAAAGAGATGAATCACCGGTAAGAATAGAAAATGAACGAAGAAAAGATAAATAAAACACCGGGAAGAATTATAAAAGAACGAAGAAACTTGAGAGATTATAAATACATGAGAACGGAGAGATCACGAGCTGATTAGAGGATATTTGATCGATGCACCGATATGATTTAGAGGATGAGAGTTGAAAGCTGAGAATGAATAATTCTGAGATGATGGCCTCCGGATATCAAACTGAAAAATACTCCTGAATTGCTTCGGATGGGTGAAAAGAATTCTCATTATCAAAATAATTATGAGATGATGGCAACAAACTAGAGCCACGAATCTTGAAGAGAATGGAGCAAGATATGGAGGAAAATTCTTCTTCGGTCTTCAAAATCCGAGAATGACGATGAGAAACACCACCATGAATTGTTTAGACACTCCGGAAGAATCAAAAGCGAAGAGATTGAGCCAACGATGAAAAGAAATGAAAGATCTTGGAGAAAGGCATTTGACTGATGACAATTCTTTCTTACGTCAAACTTCGAAAAGAATTTTAAGGATATCTCCGGGAGAATAAGAAGAGTTAGGTAAGATCCTGGTAAAAGACATGTGGGTTAGGGCCCACTCAAAAGAAGCACCGTAGAACGATTACTAGAAAAGGAGATTGCACCGGTTGATTTAAATGGCTTGAAAGAGATAACATCCTCGAAAGAGTTAAAAAGCTGATTCGAAGCACTTACAACGCTACCCGGCGGGGAGTCTTCGGCCCTCCATATTTCGTTATAAAAATTAACAAAGCCCGCGTTCCAAGTGAAGCTTTGGCGCCCCTTGAAATGTAAATCCGCGAAAGTATCCCTTAGAGATGGGAAAGAATCCACGCCCAGAAACTGGTTACAAAACCAGGTAACATCGTATGCAGGTGGCAAAGCCAATTCTGCCTGCTGCATGTATGATTCTGCCATTTTTGTGATTTCAAAAAACAAAGCCTCTGTATTTCCGGGCGCAATTCCATACATTTTTAAGAGGAGGCTCATGTCTTTCAAGGTAGGTGCCTCCACCCCTTCCAAAAGCCGGTTCACAAGCTGCGGATCCAACGCAGGTTGGGAAAAATTAAAAATAAAAGAATGGACGTGAGAGACGCTTTGTGCTGTTTGTGTTATGAAAGTTGAATGAAAGTAGAGTGTAAACACGAATCTTCGAGATATCTTCAGCACTCCGGAATAATAGAATAGCGAGAAGTGAATTATTATGAGGTGCACCGGCAAGAGAAGACATTTAAAATGAGGAAAGGATATGATGAACAAAGCTTGAATTGGATCCATCAGAGAAGAAAAGAATGAATAATGATGAACGTGAGGCTCCGTTAAAATCTTCTTGAGAATCACCGGATAAGAATATTGACAGAGAGAACGAAGAAACTTTACATCCATAAAAAGATACTTGATTAAGACATCAGATTCCTTGAAGAAAAGGGGGGGGGGGGGGGGAAAAACAAAGGCAACTTGGGAAGGATGAAACAAACACCGTTGAGAGAGCTTAGAGTAGATCGTGCTGATGTTGAAATGATCGGATCCACTTGAAGAGAAAACACGCCGGTTAAAAAGGTTTGACATGACAGACTCGATTATCATGAAGGATTGGTATTCACATCGGAGTATGAGAACACCGTTTAGAGAAGGTATGGAGCCAACACTTGACATTGAAGCAACTCAAATACCACAACTCAAGACAAAACAAAGGATTGGCTTGCAAAATAAGCCGGAACAAACATATGATAGAGATTTCGTCTGAAGTTTTCATGGTGGGGCCTACATGGGCTCGATCGTACAACACCATCATGTACAAGGCAGTGCACATGACATACAAAGCGTCTCCGAGTCAGCATAGCGAAGGACTCTTTAAGACACAACGAGACCACTTTAAAACCAACCGTGGATAGGCGGACCACTAGACGTCGAACCCCAATTTCATATCATACATCTGTCGGAAAGATATCCTACGAGCTACTTGAATTCCCACTTATAAACTCCCGAAATTTTCCAGTTATGCAATCAAGTGTTGGGGATACAGGGGAAGCATAATATCTCACCCAAAACTACACAAATCCTACATCTAGCTGTATCCATCCTTCAACACATAACCAAGAAACCTTCGGAAATCGTTTACCTCAACCTTCGAAAAGCATCCGTTATACGAGTTATGGCAATACTCCCGAACTCTCACCCCATTACTGGGTGGCGTCAAGGTTATGTCACCAACAACTGAATAAAAGAGATTTTCGATGTCGGCGAACTCAGGTATTCCAGAACAGCAATGATAAAATTGTGACGACAACACCTCGGAGCTCAACTCCCCGGGACACTGCCACAACCCCTAAATGTTAGGAGGCACCAAGAACAATGTTCTCGTCACAAAACCATCAGAACGATTCCAAGATACCCGCGTGATCCTAAAAAAAATTAGTGAAATTTGAGAAGAGAAGAATCAAAACTCTACATCAGGATGCCTCACTAGAGCGACGAAGGGACTGAGGAGTAAAAAGAATTCCTAACTCTCCGATATATATAATTCCTAAATGACTCAAAACATTTTTCTAGACTCAACAACGCCAGCGAATCGATGAAGCAGGGGGCTCCTAAGTCGGGGAAGGCTCTGATACCAACTTGTAACGCCCTCGATGCGGCTATATTATGGTTAATTATTCTCAATGGCATACTGAAAGATCTACTAATAAGAAGGTGCATGCGATAGAAGAAATTAATGTTTTGAGTGGAAAGATGGATGAACTTATGAAATTATTTGCTAATAAGAGTGTTTCTTCTGATCCTAATGATATGCCCTTGTCTACTTTGATTGAGAATAATAATGAATCTACGGATGTGAATTTTGTTGGTAGGAAATTTTTTGGTAACAACGCGTATAGAGGAAATTTCAACCCTAGGCCTTATCCTAGTAATACCTCTAATAATTATGGTAATTCCTACAACAATTCTTATGGAAATTATAATAAGATGCCCTCTGATTTTGAATCTAATATTAAAGAATTTATTACTTCACAAAAGAATTTTAATGCTATGATTGAAGAAAAATTGCTTAAGATTGATGATTTGGCTAGGAACGTTGATAGAATTGCTCTTGATGTTGATTCTTTGAAACTTAGATCTATTACTCCTAAGTATGATATCAATGAGTCTCTCAAAGCCAAGAGAATTTCCATTGATGAGTGCAAATAAAGAACCGCTAGGATGCGTGCTAAGAAAGATGCCTTTATAAGAGCGTGTTCTTCTAGTTGCTATGAAAATAAAGGTGAAGATCTAAAAGTTATTGATGTGTCCCCTATTAAATCTTTTTTTTGCAATATGAATCTTGATAATGATGGGACTGAATATGATCCACCTTTACCTAGAAGGCGTTCCATGAATTCGGAATTTGTTGATCTTGATGCTAAATTTGATAAAAGTGGGATTGAAGAAATTAAAACCCTAGATGTTGCTAAACCCACTATTATAGATTTCAAGGAATTTAACTATGAAAATTTATCTTTGATTGATTGTATTTCCTTGTTGCAATCCGTGCTAAATTCTCCTCACTCTTATAGTCAAAATAAAGCGTTTACTAAACATATCATTGATGCCTTGATGCAATCTTATGAAGAAAAACTTGAATTGGAAGTTTCTATCCCTAGAAAACTTTATGATGAGTGGGAACCAACTATTAAAATTAAAATTAAAGATCATGAATGCTATGCTTTATGTGATTTGGGTGCTAGTGTTTCCACGATTCCAAAGACTTTGTGTGATTTGTTAGGTTTCCATGATTTTGATGATTGCTCTCTAAACTTGCACCTTGCAGATTCCACTATTAATAAACCTATGGGAAGAATTAATGATGTTCTTATTGTTGCAAATAGGAATTATGTGCCCGTAGATTTTATTGTTCTTGACATAGATTGCAATCCTTCATGTCCTATTATTCTTGGTAGACCTTTCCTTAGAACGATTGGTGCAATTATTGATATGAAGGAAGGGAATATTAGATTCCAATTTCCATTAAGGAAAGGCATGGAACACTTTCCTAGAAACAAAATTAAATTACCTTATGAATCTATTATGAGAGCCACTTATTGATTGCCTACCAAAGATGGCAATACCTAGATCTATTCTTGCTTGTTATGCCTAGCTAGGGGCGTTAAACGATAGCGCTTGTTGGGAGGCAACCCAATTTTATTTTTATTCCTTGCTTTTTTTTCTCCAGTTTAGTAATAAATATATTATCTAGCCTCTGTTTTGGTTGTGTTTTTTGTGTTTAATTAGTGTTTGTGCCAAGTAGAACCGTTGGGAAGACTTGGGGAAAGTCTTGTTGAACTTGCTGTAAAAAACCAGAAACTTTAGCGCTCACGAGAACTGCTGCCATTTTTATTTGGAGATCGATATTTAGTTAATTATTTTTTCAGATGATTAATAGATAAATTCCTCACGTCCAGCAATTTATTTTAGAATTTTTGGGGTTCCAGATCTTGTGCTAGCTACAGACTACTACAGACTGTTCTGTTTTTGATAGATTCTGTTTTCCGTGTGTTGTTTGCTTATTTTGATGAATCTATGGCTAGTAAAATAGTTTATAAACCATAGATAAGTTGGAATACCGTAGGTATAACACCCATATAAATAAAGAATGAGTTCATTACAGTACCTTGATGTGATCTTTTATTTTCTTTCGCTAACGGAGCTCACGAGATTTTCTACTTTAAGTTTTGTGTTGTGAAGTTCTCAAGTTTTGGGTAAAGATTTGATGGATTATGGAACAAGGAGTGCCAAGAGCCTAAGCTTGGGGATGCCCATGGCACCCCCAAGATAATCTAAGGACACCTAAAAGCCAAAGCTTGGGGATGCCCCGGAAGGCATCCCTCTTTCGTCTACTTCTATCGGTAACTTTACTTGGAGCTATATTTTTATTTACCACATGATATGTGTTTTGTTTGGAGCATCTTGTATGATTTGAGTCTTTGCTTGTTAGTTTACCACAATCATCCTTGCTGTACACACCTTTTGAGAGAGCCATACATGATTTGGAATTTGTTAGAATACTCTATGTGCTTCGCTTATATCTTTTGAGTTATATAATTTTGCTCTAGTGCTTCACTTATATCTTTAGAGAATGGTGGTGGATTTGTTTTATAGAAACTAGTGGTCTCTCATGCTTCACTTAGATTATTTTGAGAGTCTTAATAGCATGGTAATTTTCTTAAAATCCTAATATGCTTGGTATGCAAGATTAATAATAAAACTCTCTTATGAGTGTGTTGAATACTATGAGAAGTTTGATACTTGATAATTGTTTTGAGATATGAAGATGGTGATATTAAGGTTGTGCTAGTTGAGTAGTTGTGAATTTGAGAAATACTTGTGTTGAAGCTTGTGATTCCCGTAGCATGCACGTATGGTGAACCGTTATGTGATGAAGTCGGAGCATGATTTATTTATTGATTGTCTTCCATATGAATAGCGGTCGGGGACGAGCGATGGTCTTTTCCTACCAATCTATCCCCCCAGGAGCATGCACGTAATACTTTGCTTTGATAACTTGTAGACTTTTGCAATAAGTATATGAGTTCTTTATGACTAATGTTGAGTCCATGGATTATACGCACTCTCACCCTTCCACCTTTTCTAGCCACTCTAATACCGCGCACCTTTCGCCGGTATCATACACCCACCATATACCTTCCTCAAAACAGCCACCATACCTACCTATTATGGCATTTCCATAGCTATTCCGAGATATATTGCCATGCAACTTTCCACCGTTCCCTTTATTATGACACACTCCATCATTGTCATATTGCATATCCTGGTACACCGCCGGAGGCATTCATATAGAGTCATATTTTGTTCTAAGTATCGAGTTGTAGTTGTTGAGTTGTAAGAAAAATAGAAGTGTGATGATCATCATTATTAGAGCATTTTCCCAGTGAGGAAAGGATGATGGAGACTATGATTCCCCCACAAGTCGGGATGAGACTCCGGACGAAAAATAAATAAAAGAGGCCAAAGAAGCCCAAATAAAAAAAGAGAGAAAAGAGGCCATAAAAATAGAAAAGGCCCAAATAAAAAAACGAGAGAAAAAGTGAGAAGGGACAATGTTACTATCCTTTTACCACACTTGTGCTTCAAAGTAGCACCATGATCTTCATAGTAGAGAGTCTCTCATGTTATCACTTTCATATACTAGTGGGAATCTTTCATTATAGAACTTGGCTTGTATATTCCAATGATGGGCTTCCTCAAATTGCCCTAGGTCTTCATGAGCAAGCAAGTTGGATGCACACCCACTTAGTTTCTTTTTGAGCTTTCATATACTTATATCTCTAGTGCATCCGCTGCATGTCAATCCCTACTCACTCACAATGATATCTATTGATAGGCATCTCCATAGCCCGTTGATACGCCTAGTTGATGTGATACTATCTTCTCCTTTTTGTCTTCTCCACAACCACCACTCTATTCCACCTATAGTGCTATATCCATGGCTCACGCTCATGTATTGCGTGAAAATTGAAAAAGTTTTGAGAATGTCAAAAGTATGAAACAATTGCTTGGCTTGTCATCGGGGTTGTGCATGATTTAAATATTTTGTGTGGTGAAGATAGAGCATAGCCAGACTATATGATTTTGTAGGGATAACTTTCTTTAGCCATGTTAGTTTGAGAAGACATAATTGCTTTGTTAGTATGCTTGAAGTATTATTATTTTTATGTCAATATGAACTTTTGTCTTGGATCTTTCGGATCTGAATATTCATACCACAATTAAGAAGAATTACATTAAAATTATGCCAAATAGCACTCCACATCGAAAATTCTGTTTTTATCATTTACCTACTCGAGGATGAGCAGGAATTAAGCTTGGGGATGCTTGATACGTCTCCAACGTATCTATAATTTTTGATTGCTCCATGTTATTTTATCTACTGTTTTGGACATTATTGGGCTTTATTATCCACTTTTATATTATTTTTGGGACTAACCTATTAACCGGAGGCCCAACCCAGAATTGTTGTTTTTTGCCTGTTTTAGGGTTTCGAAGAAAAGGAATATCAAACGGAGTCCAAACGGAATGAAACCTTTGGGAACATGATTTTCTCATCAAATACAACTCAGGAGACTTGGACCCTACGCCAAGGCATGTAACAGGAGGCCACGAGGTAGGGGGGTGTGCCCTACCTTTCCAGGCGCGCCCCCCACCCTCATGGGCCCCCTGTTGCTCCACCGACGTACTTCTTCCTCCTATATATACCCACGTACCCCCAAATGATCAGATATGGAGCCAAAACCCTAATTTCATCGCCGCAACTTTCTGTATCCACGAGCTCCCATCTTGGGGCATGTTCCGGAGCTTCGCCGGAGGGGGCATCGATCACGGAGGGCTTTTACATCAACACCATAGCCTCTCCGATGAAATGTGAGTAGTTTACCTCAGACCTACGGGTCTTTAGTTAGTAGCTAGATGGCTTCTTCTCTCTTTTTGGATCTCAATACAATGTTCTCCCCCTCTCTTGTGGAGATCTATTCGATGTAATCTTCTTTTTGCGCTGTGTTTGTTGAGACCGATGAATTGTGGGTTCATGATCAAGTCTATCGATGAATAATATTTGAATCTTCTCTGAATTCTTTTATGTATGATTGGTTATCTTTGCAATTCTCTTTGAATTATCAGTTTGGTTTGGCCTACTAGATTGATCTTTCTTGCAATGGGAGAAGTGCTTAGCTTTGGGTTCAATCTTGCGGTGTCCTTTCCCGGTGACAGTAAGGGCAGCAAGGCACGTATTGTATTATTGCCATCGAGGATAACAAGATGGAGTTTTCTTCATATTGCATGAGTCTATCCCTCTACATCATGTCATCTTGCTTAAGGCGTTACTCTATTTTTATTTAATACTCTAGATGCATGCTGGATAGCGGTCGATGAGTGAAGTAATAGTAGTAGATGCAGGCAGGAGTCAGTCTACTTGTCTCGGACATGATGCCTATATACATGACCATACCTAGATATTCACATAACTATGCTCAATTTTGTCAATTGCTCAACAGTAATTTGTTCACCCACCATAGAATACTTATGCTCTCGAGAGAAGCCACTAGTGAAACCTATGGCCCCCGGGTCTATCTTTATCATATCAATCTCCTACTACTTAGTTATTTACTTTGCTATTTACTTTGCCTTTATTTTACTTTGCATCTTTATCATAAAAATACCAAAAATATTATCTTATCATATCTATCAGATCTCACTCTCGTAAGTGGCCCTATAGGGATTGACAACCCCTATTTGCGTTGGTTGCGAGGATTTATTTGTTTTGTGCAGGTGCAAGGGACTCGCGCATAGCCTCCTACTGGATTGATACATTGGTTCTCAAAAACTGAGGGAAATACTTACGCTACTTTGCTGCATCATCCCTTCGTCTTCGGGGAAAACCAACGCGGTGCTAAAAGAGGTAGCAGGCCTTCCTCCGCATCAGGCCCCACTTTGGTCTATGGCTGAAAACCTTCAATGTCAAACCAAAGGTGGTGGGTGGCCAGCAAGCAGAGTGCGGAGGCGCCATGGTGGGAAAGATGCCTAATGTCACCTGGCTTGAGGGCACCTACGTGGATACCATAAAGGGGTGGCAATCGGGGTGGTTCTACATCATCAAGCCACGCAACTCTAACCGGGTGGCAGCCCCCAAATTTCGATCCAGAATCCCCACGCGGCTCACCTCCTGGAAAAAGAAGGGCCTGTCCTGGGGTTCCGCGGTAGAGCTAACTGGACTCCAGACTTGCATCCAGAACATGACGAACAAGAAAATCCAGCTCGTTAACGTGGTCCAGGTTATGCTCTTCCGCCGGATCTTTCCGTGCCAATGATGGGCATTTGTTTTGTGGGAGTTCGACTCGGCCAAGCACCAGACGCTGCGAGAGCTCTATGACACGATGCATGAGGACGTCTGGAGGGTGCTATTCAAGGGCGCCGACATGCCTCCCTCCCTTACCGAGGACCGCTGACTCAGCGCAAAGCGCCGCGCCCATCCGGTAGGCTTTTATGTCTCACAGGGTATTTATTCGACCTGGTTTAGTTATGTGCTGGATCTAAGCTTTCATGTCATTAACAGGACTGGATAGAGACAGTGGAGCAGCTGGATTGCCCAGCCCCCATGCCCGAAGATCCTGCAGACGCTCTTCTAATGAAGATGCTGACTCCGGCACCTTACGAGGTGCCAGAAAAGAAGGCCAAGAAGAAGGCCACGGGGACCCGAAGGGGTCTCCGGCGCATGGTTACATCGGGCTCATTGTCCGATGACTCCGACGCGCACTCCTCCCACAGAAATGAGGAGGAGGAGGAAAGCTCTCCCCCCCCAGCCCGAGGAGACAAGAAAAGGAAGGCCGACCCATCCGGGGAGGCCGAAGGGTCCAAGAAGGGAAAGACCCTCCCTCCGGACTGTGCCACGACGACTGCCGACAGCGGCGATGAGTGGCTACCCAAGGACAAGCCCCTGGCAAAGTCGTAAGTGTCCAGAAACCATAGTGCTTCATGGTATGTTTTATTGTACTGCCTTTCCTCATGCAGAACATGATTATGCAGTCCGTCTCGAGCTCATCTCGACGCACCCTCGTCGAGCGGCTCTTTGGACTCGTCGGATATGAACAGCGATTCTCCTCCGACGGCTTCCACCCCTCGCCCTATGGACAATGCCGAGGTGTTGTCTCAAAAGGCACCGAGCGAAGGGGAGGTGATCCTGGGGGCACCTCACGGCGACCTCCTGGACTATGTGTACCAAGGGAGCGAGGCTCCTACAGGCTTCGAGTTCGGGCCCCAGCCGGACACTGCGTCGGAACCTTCGATGGTTCTAGACTCCGGCAGGCAGTCCCCCATTAAGGGGGGCCAACCATCCGTGTCGGTGTCCTTTGTCCAACCAGAGGCACCGGACACCCTGCTGGAAGCGCTTCGCAGCACTTCCATCACAGAAGAGCACCGCACTATCATGAGTGCGGTGGTCGAGAAGGTTCAGTCCGCCAAAAACGGACTGACCGAAGCTTGCGCTGGCCTCCTACCAGGCTTTGAGGTAAGCATTCAAAATATAAGAGAATAATACCGCATAGATAGTAGCCCCTGATGCTCTGTTCGGCGTTCGTGGAGAAAAGCCGAATAGAGGATCAAATGATAACTCGGGAGTATAATTAGAGTATGTCTATGTGTATGAGCAGGCTTCATTGCTGGCCGTTGCCGCACGTAGTGCGGAGGTCTCTGCGCTGAAGCAGGCCCTGAAGCGGTCCGAGGACGAGCTCGGCCTCACCAAGGGGCAGCTCGAAGAGAGCAAAGGTAAGATATACCCCCGTCTATATAATTAAAAATAAGTTCGGTGTAAAGTAATAGGATCATCATGAATTTGTCAGGGGCCACGACCGAGGTGGAGACCCTGAGGAAGGCGGTGTCCGAGGCCGAAGACAAAGCGGCCAAAGAACGCCTGGAATGGGAGAAACAAGAAGCCCGAGTAGGAGAGGTGCAGCAAGAGCTCGAGGCTCCCGCCAAAAAGCATGAGTCCTTGGAGCTTGACTCCAAGACGCGAGAGTCCGAGCTCGCGCAGGCGCTTGAAAAGCGTCCGGAGCACCAAGGCCGAAGCCCACAAGGCCCTCCAGGAGATTGACGCGGCGAAGAAGATAGCAGCGGGTAAGGCATTCAATATGCAAAGCAAGCATGTGAAGGAGACTTCCCTTTTTCTTACCCAAGTTCGGAGCTCTCTAGGAGCGTTTGCAGATCTTCCCCGCAGTGTGCTGGATGTCGCGGAGTTTTACCGGGCTGAGGAGGGGAGCTCAGCGGAGAAGTTGTTCTGGTCTCAATATACTGGGACCGAACACCTCGTGTCCTTGAGTGACCAGCTGAAGCAGTTGGTCGAACTTCACAAGGCGACCGAACAGGCCATGAGGAGCCTTATAGTCCGGATGTGGCCCGGCGAGCCCCTGTCTGGCAGCTACTTCGGTCTGGTGAGGCAGCTTGTAGAAGCCTGCCCACGGCTTGAAGTCATCAAGCGGTTCGTCTACATCAAAGGTGCACGCAGGGCTTTTGCCCGGGCGAAGGTGCACTGGGCGAAGCTGGACGCCGTGAAGCTGGTGAAGGAGGGGCCGCCGGAGGGCAAGGAGCATCGCTGCCCCGAGAATTACTATGAGAGCGTCCTGAAGGGTTCCCACTTAGTGGCAGATGAGTGTGCCAAGGATGTACTTTTTGAATGAACATGCCCATGTGATCCTGTAATATGAAACGAGTTCTTTTGCGCCATGCGACGCTTTCTTAATTTAAAATATTACCTTCTGTGCGGCCATTTTTATAAAATCTGAGAGTTGGCCAGTCGTCGGCTGCTACCCCCATGTAACTAGTACCGGGTGTTCGGGGTAAATCTGAACACTCTTTACCCCAATTTTGGGTCCTTCCAGGGAGGTGTTCAGCGCAACGAACCAGGCAATCAGACTATAATGCTTTATCACTCTCACTTAGCCATAGAAATCTATAATTTTAAATTTTTGGTGAAGCCCCTGGTATTCGGAGGGCCGAATTTGGGGCGCTATACACGCCTAAGCCGGACAAGGTCGACTCCTCGCCCGAAGCGGAAAAAGTCTTTAAGGACTTGAGACCTCTCGAACAGCGACCAGTCTCTCGCCTTATCATGACAGTCAGTTTTTGGCTTTCTCTACTGAGGTGCTCATCCGGAAGAACCGGGACACAATTGCAGTAGTTCTCCCACCGCTACCTTAGCCGATGTAGCGGAACGTAAGGTACCAAAGCATGGGAGCCGGGCGACCCAACATTTGACCAAAGACATGATTCGGAGCTGATGCATATAATGCTACAAGTTCGGGGTGCCGCACTGTCGAAAGTGTTCGGACTTCCTACGCCGTATTGTGGGGTAAACGAGAGCCCCTGGCGTACTGACCGTACCCGAACGTGCGGGTGCGGATTGTCGTAAATGGACGTATAAGAGAAAAGAGAAAAACTTAAATAATGCAATGACAGACTCATGATATGCATTGTTATTTGAATAATACATCAAAGCATACTGGTACAAGTAGTGCAATAAGCATAAAGTAGGACAATTCGAAATGTCCTATCTCAAGGCAAGCTATGCATAAATAGTGAAAAACGGGTATATCAAGTATTACTAGAGACCACCTGGCAGTTCCCGTGTTCATCTTAGCTTCTTGCCGCCTTGGTTGTTGCTTCTAGAATGTGTCTGGCAATCGTACTGCTGGAAAGGGCTTCCGAAGAGTTAGGCCCTGAAAGAGAAAAGGAATGTCACAGGTGCATAGCCCCTAGTGTGGTTAAGCCACAATGTGGGGCGTGTCCTGATTGTGCCCCCGCCTATGTCCATGATATTTTCAATGCGTAGTTATGTACGCGCGGCGCGGATTTTGTCGCTTCACTGGGACTAGGACGGGGGCCGGATTGCTAGGCGAGCTCTGATCGTGCCAGGCGATCCTATTGCAGCTTGTTCCGGACTCGCTTGAAGGTGTCTGGGGGCTGTGACACTAAATGAGTGGTCTGCCTGAACAGGCTTCTTTGTGCCTCTACTGCAAGGGCCGCAGTGCTCTTCCATACGGAGCGAGCGTTCTATGTTTCCATTTACTGTTATAACCCCGCGAGGTCCTGGCATCTTGAGCTTGAGGTATGCGTAATGCGGCACAGCATTGAATTTTGCAAATGATGTCTGTCCAAGCAGTGCATGATAGCCACTGCGAAACGGGACGATGTTGAAGATTAACTCTTTGCTTTGGAAGTTATCCGGTGATCCGAAGACCACTTCCAATGTGATTGAGCCTGTGCAATGGGCCTCTACAACTGGGATGACGCCTTTAAAGGTGGTTTTGCTGGGTTTGATTCTCAAGGGATCGATACCCATTTTTCGCACTGTATCCTGATAAAGCAGGTTCAGGCTGTTGCCGCCATCCATAAGGACTTGAGTGAGGTGAAATCCGTCAATGATGGGGTCTAGGACCAGTGCGGCGGATCCTCCATGACGGATGCTAGTGGGGTGGTCCCTGCGATCGAAGGTGATCGGACAGGCAGACCATGGGTTGAACTTTGGGGCGACGGGCTCCATCGTGTAGACGTCCGCTTCCGCTCCCTCTTGGGAATGTGGGTTGCGTATATCATGTTCACCGTCTTCACTTGTGGGGGAAACCCCTTCTGTCCTCCTGTGTTCGGCGGCTGGGGCTCCTCCTCATCATTGCTGTGCAGCCCCTTGTCCTTATTCTCGGCATTTAACTTGCCGGCCTGCTTGAACACCCAGCATTCTCTGTTGGTGTGATTGGCTGGCTTGTCGGGGGTGCCGTGGATTTGACACGAGCGATCCAGTATGCGATCCAGACTGGACGGAGTCGGAGTATTTCTTTTAAATGGCTTTTTCCGCTGACCGGATCTAGAGACTCTGAATCCAGCATTAACTGCCATATCTTCAGTGTTATCGTCGTTATTGCGGCGCTTTGGTCTATTACAACGCTGCCTACCGTTAGCATCTTTGGTATCCGAGGTATCCAGATTCCTTGATGTGTTGTTGCTGCGAGCCAGCCAACTGTCCTCGCCTGCGCAAAAGCGGGTCATGAGTGTCGTGAGGGCTGCCATAGATTTCGACTTCTACTGGCCGAGGTGGCGGGCAAGCCACTCGTCGCGGATGTTATGCTTGAATTCCGCTAGGGCCTCTGCATCCGGACAGTCTACAATTTGATTTTTCTTAGTCAGGAACCATGTCCAGAATTGTCTGGCCGATTCCCCTGGCTCCTAGGTTATGTGGCTCAAGTCATCAGCATCCGGCAGCCGCACATAAGTGCCCTGTAAGTTGTCAAGAAATGCATCTTCCAGATCCTCCCAACTGCCAACGGAATCTGCTGGCAAGCTATTCAGGCAATGCCGAGCTGGTCCTTTGAGTTTTAGTGGGAGGTACTTGATGGCATGTAGATCATCACCGTGAGCCATGTGGATGTGGAGGAGGAGATCTTCAATCCATACAGCGGGATCTGTTGTGCCATCGTATGATTCGATATTTACGGGTTTGAAACCCTCCGGGAATTCATGATTCATAACTTCATCAGTGAAGCATAGGGGGTGTGCGGCACCTCTGTGTCGGGCTATATCCCGACATAGTTCGTATGAGTCTTGTCTGCTGTATTCGGCCCGGCCAAATTTACTCTTGGTGTATCTGACGCGACGATCATCGTCCCGTGTGGGCGCACGTGCCCGTGTCCCATATATTGACCTTGCGATTTTTGCCTTACTGTCCAAGATGCCTCGCAGGTCCTCTGTGTTGCCCCGGGCTTTAGTATTTTTAACTGGGTGGCGACGGGGTGCGGTCTGATCTTTAGGCTGAAATGCCTCCCTGGCTCGGCCGCGTAGTGGCCGGTTAGCCGCATCGTACACTGGTGAATGAGGATTCGTTGCTTCCTCCTCAAGGTGAGGTAGTAACCTGCGTTTTGGGTAACTCTTGGATGGGCGCTCGAGATCATGCTCCTTGGCCGCAAGGACTTCGGTCCACCTGTCTGGTAGCAAGTCTTGATCGGCTTGAAGCTATTGCTATTTCTTCTTTAGGCTATTTTCCGTGGCCATAAGCCGGCGCTTGAAGCGCTCTTGCTCGACGGGGTCCTCAGGCATGATAAAATTGTCGTCCCTGAGGCTTGCCTCATCTTTGGAGAGAGGCATGTAATTGTGAAAGTGCAACTATCCCTAGGTGGTTTTGGTAATTCATAACAACATATAGCTCATTGAGCTAATGCTATTCCAAGATGATTATTTCAGGAAAGCTCAATGATTGGCATGGCATGGATGTGAAAGTGGAACCCTCAAAATGCTAAGGATAATGGATTGGCTCAAGCTCAAAAGCTCAAGACTCTTCATTTTATATTTTAGTGATCCAAGATCACATTGAGTCCATAGGAAAAGCCAATACTATTAAGGAGGGATGAGGTGTTGCTTAATGAGCCTCTTGCTTCATGTGCTTAATGATATGCTCCAAAACCCTCAACTACTTTCCCGTATCCACATATGACCAAAACTCTAAGCCAAACTCGGTCCTACCGATTCTTCCTATCCGGCGCCACCGAGTTTCACTTGTCATTAGCCACTGCCAAACCCTAGAAATTCGGTTCTACCGATAAGGATCTCGGTCCCACCGAGATGGGGTTGCAAACTCTCTGTTTCCCTTTCGTAACTTTTCGGTCCCACCGAAAGAGCGAATCGGTCCCACCGAGATTGCAATGTAAACTCAGTGTTTCCCCTTTGTAACTTTTCGGTCTCACCGAGTTTCACTCGGTCTCACCGAAAGAGCAAATCGGTCCCACCGAGTTTTCCTGACCAACTCTCTGGTTAGCTAATTACCAAATTCGGTCTCACCGAGTTTGTGTAATCGGTCTCACCGAGATTACGTTATGCCCAAACCCTAACCGAATCGGTCCTACCGAGTTGCATGTCAGTCCCACCGAAATTCCTAACGGTCACTAGGTTTACTATTTCGGTCAGACCGAGTTTTCTGATTCGGTCCCACCGAGATTGGAAAACTGTGTAACGGTTGGATTTTGTGTGGAGGCTATATATACCCCTCCACCTCTTTCTCATTTAGTGAGAGAGCCATCAGAACACACACATCATTCCAACTCATATGTTCTGAGAGAGAACCACCTACTCATGTGTTGAGACCAAGATATTCCATTCCTACCATATGAATCTTGATCTCTAGCCTTCCCAAGTTGCTTTCCACTCAAACCTTCTTTCCACCAAATCCAAATCCTATGAGAGAGTTGAGTGTGTTGGGGAGACTATCATTTGAAGCACAAGAGCAAGGAGTTCATTACCTACACACCATTTGTTACTTCTTGGAGAGTGGTGTCTCCTAGATTGGCTAGGTGTCACTTGGGAGCCTCCGACAAGATTGTGGAGTTGAACCAAGGAGTTTGTAAGGGCAAGGAGATCGCCTACCTTCATGAAGATCTACCGCTAGTGAGGCAAGTCCTGTGTGGGCGATGGCCATGGTGGGATAGACAAGGTTGCTACTTCGTGGACCCTTTGTGGGTGGTTGCTTCTTCGTGGACCCTTCGTGGGTGGAGCCCTGTCGTGGACTCGCGCAACCGTTGCCCTTGGGTGGAGCCCTGTGTGGACTCGCGCAACCGTTACCCTTCGTGGGTTGAAGTCTCCATCAACGTGGATGTAGGATAGCACCACCCTATCCGAACCACGGGAAAAACATCCGTGTCTCCAATAGCGTTTGAATTCTCCAAACCCTTCCCTTTATATTCTCGCAAGTTGCATGCTTTACTTTCCGCTGCTAATATACTCTTTGCATGCTTGCTTGAATTGTGTGATGATTGCTTGACTTGTCCTAAAATAGCTAAAATCTTCCAAGAACTAAAATTGGGAAAAGGTTAAGTTTTTATTTGGTCAAGTAGTCTAATCACCCCCCCTCTAGACATACTTTCGATCCTACAAGTGGTATCAGAGCTTTGGTCTCCATTTGCTTGATCTCCGTAGCTTTTGTTGGTCATAGCCTTGGTTTCACAACCTAGGAGAGTATGGCGTCTAGCGAGGGAAATTATCACCGTAGAGGTCCTTACTTTGATGGTACTAATTTTGCTAGTTGGAAGCATAAAATGAAAATGCATATTCTTGGACATAACCCCGCTGTTTGGGCTATTGTGTGTGTTGGTTTGCAAGGTGACTTCTTTGACGGGAGAGAACCAAACCGTGAAGCTACCGCGGATGAGTTGAAGATGTTGCAATACAATGCTCAAGCTTGTGATATTCTCTTCAACGGATTGTGCCCCGAAGAATTCAACAAAATCAGCCGCCTTGAGAATGCAAAGGAAATTTGGGACACTTTGATTGATATGCACGAAGGTACCGACTCCGTCAAGGAATCCAAGTTGGATGTGCTTCAAAGCCAACTTGAAAAGTTCAAGATGAAGGATGGTGAAGGTGTCGCTGAAATGTACTCTAGGCTTGCTCTCATCACAAATGAGATTGCCGGCTTAGGAAGTGAAGAGATGACCGATAAATTCATCATCAAGAAGATCCTAAGAGCCTTGGATGGAAAATATGATACCGTGTGCACATTGATCCAAATGATGCCCAATTACAAAGATCTCAAGCCAACGGAGGTGATTGGAAGAATTGTTGCTCATGAGATGTCACTTAAGGATAAAGAGGAACTTCACAACAAATCAAGTGGTGCCTACAAAGCCTCATGTGAAGCCCCTACATCATCAAGTGATAAACAAGACTTCAATGAATAATTGAGCTTAATGGTAAAGAACTTCAACAAGTTCTACAAGAGTAGAAGCAAAGATAGAAGCTCCAAATCAAGGTCCTACAATGACAAAAGATCTTCTAGTCGAGAATGAAACTGTTACAATTGTGGAAGACCCGGACACTACTCCAATGAGTGTACGGCTCCCTACAAGAGAAGAGAAGATTCTCCAAAAAGAAGAAGCAAAGGATCACCACCAAGAGAGAGAAGGAGTAGAGATGATCATTATGAGCAAAGATACTCACGGAGAAGCAAGGATTCGGAAAGGAAGGAAAAATCATCAAGGAGCTACACAAGACGAAGACATCAAGATCATGTTGGTGAATGGGTATCCGGCTCCGACTCCGACAGCCACTCCGAGAGAAGTTATCACTCCGACTTCGAAGATACTCAAGATGAAGGTGTTGCCGGTCTAGCACTTGTGTCAACCAACTCCTACGACATATTTAATTCACCAAATGAAGGAATTGGAAGATGCTTCATGGCCAAAGGTCCTAAGGTAACACACCCCGAGTATGTTGATTTCAATAGTGATGAAGATGACTTGTTAGGTGATGATTTGATTGGTGACAACTCTAGTGATGAATACTATGATGAAAGACCAATTAATCATGCTAATCAAGATAAAACGAATGACAATGATAAGGAGAAGATTGAGGCTCTAACTAAAGAACTAAAAACTCTTAAGTTAGCTCATGACACTATCTTCGAAGATCATCGAGAACTTTTAAGGGCTCATGAGAAGCTACGCTTTGAAAAGCTCAATCTTGAGCAAGAGCATGAGTTCTTAATGGCAATCAATGATGATCTCCGCAAGAAAAGTTCTTCTTACATTGCCAAGCGTTTACTCTTATCCACTTACATGCCTCAAGTCAAGTCTAACAAGAAAGATTCTTCCTCTAGTTGTAACAATGATCATGCTAAATTCAATACTGTTGCTTCTAGTAGTTCTCTTGATTCCACTAATGATTCTCTTAGCCAAGTTACACTTGAGCAAGAAAATAGCTTATTGAAGGGAATTATAGAGAAAGGAGTGTACAAAAGCCTTGCCGGGAGTAAGCAATTCAAGGAAATTGTGCGCAAGCAAGGAATGCACCGGAAGAATCAAGGTGTTGGTTTTGAACGAAAGTTCAATGCCAATGGAGTTGAATGGGAAGAAGATCAATACCCCAAGACAAAGTTTGTCCCTCAACAAGAGAAGTATACTTCTTTCAAGGGGACACAAGCTCAAGATGATCTTCCACCACAAGACTACGAGCAAAAAGGCAAGGACAAGCTTCAAGAGGAAATTGATGCATTTGAAGAAGCTCCTAAGACCTTAGTCAAGTGGATTCCCAAGACTACTTCAAGTTCCACTTCATCAAGTACGACTACAACTCCAAGGATTCCCATCAAGATGATGTGGATCCAAAAGAAGAAGAACTAGAGAGTTCTTGAGGGTGACTCCGCCAACATACTTCACTCTTATCATTTTGGCAAGAACAAGTGCAATCAACTTCCACATCTTGCACTAGTTCAAGGAGTCACAAACCCTCTTGTTGGTAAGACAAGGGACAAGGTAACCTAAAAGTTTTCATGGACATCATCTTTTGTGTGCATCACTCTATGTCTATGGATATCCTTGTTTATTCCTTGTGGGACTAACCCATGTAGGTATTGAAAGTGCAATTCACTCAAATGGATAGCTCCAAGAGATCTACATCAACATTGAGCATCCACATCTTCAATATCTACATGAAGTCATCATCGACAAAACCCAAGGTTAGTTCATCCCTCTTAGGGGGGATATCACATCTAGGGGGAGCTTTACTCTAAGACTTGAGCTAAAGCAACTCTAAAGATGTGAACAAAACAATGCTTTATGTAAAAGTGGTAACCCCACTTGAGCTTAAACAATGAGTATGACCTACGATCAAGTGTTCTCACTTGACTCCTAAGTCAATATACTCATATATAGATGACCTAGTCATCGCAAATTGCTTGATAGATGCTAGAATTGGTTGTGCATGTTTTGCCACATATTTCATTTGCTATCTTATTGTGTGAGCATGCTGATTGCATATTTCACTCATTCGAGGACATCCACTTGTTGCTTTGATTGTTTGGCTTTATCTTCTTTTGCCAAGTGGATGGACAAGAATGCCTAAGAACCTCCTCTAGCTATCTATGCTTTTCTTGTCTCAAACTCTATTCATGCTGCATCACAAAATTTGATCAAGTCAGATTCGAACCACTCTGTGTGAGGAGCGCTCGGAGTCCCCGATTCGTCATAGACTTAAACTTCAGTAACCTCTTTATGATTCTCGGTCTGACCGATACTCCACTTTCGGTCCTACCGAGATCATTTAGTTGATCTAGGTTTTCGATCTCGGTGCAACCGATTTGAACCTTTCGGTCTCACCGAGTTTCAGTAACTGCACGCAGTTATGAATCTCGGTGCCACCGAGTTGTTCAACTCGGTCACACCGACAGGGTCGGGCTATATATAGTCACGGGCAAAATTTGGAAATTTCTCTGAACCCCTTCGCCCGCGCGATAGCCTGCTCTGCCCCCGAGGTCTCCGGATCGTCTTCTCGCCGCCAGCAGCCTCCAGTCGCTGGTCTCCGTCGCCGTCAACGAGATTTCTGCCCCGCCGTTGCCGCCGTAGCAAGTCCCCGCCGAACTAGGGTATGGACTTGATCTTTGTGCTATTCCTCAATCTGATTCCTAGCACATTGTGATCATGATGTTTCTGGCCATGTTTGATAAACTTCTATCCAGTCAAAATGCTCATAGATTAGGTTTGATTCGAAAATTCTAGGTTTAGGTTTCCGCCGAAACCATCTCGGACCCACCGAGTTGAAAAACTCGGTCCCACCGATTTGTCTTATGCCATTGCACAAGTGAGACTCGGTCTGACCGAGAATTACTTATCGGTGTGACCGATTTTTGAACTCAGTGAAACCCTAGCAGTCTCGGTGCCACCGAACTGTGACTCGGTCCTACCGAGTTCACTAGTTTAGGTCCCAAAACTTCTTCGGTATCACCGAGTTTGAAAATCGGTAGATCCGAGATGATTTCAGTGGGAAACTAAAACTAAGTTTTTGAATCATTCTTTTTGCAAAAATCTCTGCATTTTGTGATGCTCATCCACTCTATCTCATCCATAATCTATTCACAGGGTCAGCAGTCAGTTTGCAACATGTCTGATCAAAGTGACAGCCAAAACCTCTCAGAGCAGCAAGTGGTGATGAGTGAGGGCACTAGCCCCTCAAGTTCTTCAGATGATGGCAGCAGGAGCACCCCCAGCAATCTGCCTAAGGCTGCCACACGTCAAAGGAAGAAGAGAACGTCTGATTCTGAAGATGAGGACTATGTGGCAGAAGAAGAGGCCACTTCCAAGAGAGTTGAGCCAGCTCAAGGCTCAAAGCCAGGCCTGAAAATCAAGAGGCCAGCAGGCAGGCAGCCAATGTCAAAGGCTAGAGCCTCAACTGAGAAGCCTGCACCTGCTCCCATTGAGCCCATTGCTGCTGAGGGCAAAAAGAGGAAAGAGAGAGTGAAGAAGACTGTGGCTAGAGTGCTTGGGAAGGCCTCCATCATGGTAGAAGAGGAGGAGGAAGAAGAGGCAGCTGCACCAGCGCCCAAGGCAGCCAAACTTATGGGAGATGCCATAAGGTCAGGAACAGCTGCATCCAAGCCCAAGGAAGCACCCAAGGCTGCATCTAAGCCTAAGACAGCACCAAAGAGAAACACAAGGAGTATACCTGCTGCAGAAAAGAACAAGGCCCCAGTGCCTGAAGCTACTGAAGAAGAGGAAGAGAGTGTCCTTAGAAAGCTCAAGCCCAAGATCCCAGACCACAATGATGCTCATCCTGTGGCTGAGGATATGAAGCTCAGGAGAGATTCAGGGCTGAGGAAGTGGAGAGAAGCAGATCCGTATGCTTCTAGGAGAAGGACTGCCGTGGATTACAGATTTCACACCAAGGAGCAACAAGATTTCTATGAGACTGTTTTGCTTGACAAGAAGCCAATCGTTTGTGACATGAGATGGGTCGACTGGAGCTACATGAAGGAACATGAAGAGTACTACCCCGGAGTGTATGACAGCTTTAGTGCGTGTGGAGTTGCAGACTTTGTTGGGCAGAAGCTCACAAAGTGGAATGAGGAGCTAATCATGCAATTCTACTCCACAGCACACTTCTACCCAGATGGAAGGATCACATGGATGTCAGAGGGTACAAGGTACCAATCTACAGTGGCTGAGTGGGCACAGATCATTAATGCCCCAGAGGAGCAAGATGAGGACTTGGATATCTATGCCAAGAAGAAGATGGACCATAACTCAATGTCCAACATGTACAAGGAGATCCCGAATGAAGCACTTGACACGTTCAAGTTTAGCTCAGTGCATTATCTGCTCTCAGGATTGCCTACGATCAACTGGATCCTTAGGCACACCCTTCTGCCCAAGTCTGGAGATCACAAGATGATCAGAGGTCACGCGATCAACTTACTTCATGTCTTTGACGTGCCTCAGAAATTCAAGGTCATGAGTCTCATTATGGAAACCGTTAAGAGGACAGCTGCAGATCAGAAGAGGAGCTGTGGATGCCCCTCAGATTCAGGAGCTCATCAACTCCAAGATGGGCACGGGCGTATATTTGTTGGATAAGGAACACCTGCCCATCCGTCCAGATTTCGAGGACAATGAAGTTGTTATGACTAAGAACGAGCCATCATCTGCCCAAGCATTTGCAAAGAAGGAGAAGGCGAAGAAGGAAAAAGCTGCCATGATGCCTACTCAAGCGGAGGCATCTGAGTACTTCTTGAAGACCAAACAAGAGCAGCTTGGTTACGTGATTGCATCCACGCTGAGAATTGAGCAAAGTCTGGCCAACCTCACTAAGAATCAGCAGAGCCTAGAGAGGATCATGGAACAGAAGTTCTATGACTTGGATGTCAAAGTAACGGAAGTTCAGTCTGTAGTGGAGCAGCTCCAGGAGGACATGAATGAGAGGAGAGGCAGGACCATGACTCATGCTTTTTCTAGAGTGCCACGAGGCCCGAGGTCATCTGCCATGCCAGTTGCTGACACCAGAGCCACCACCTCAGCACCAGCTACAGCCTCAGCTCCAGCATCTACTTCAGCTCCAACTCTAGCGACTACTTCAACATCTATAGAAGCCTTCGTCCTTGGAGTGATCCGGACTCCACCACCACCTGAAGATCAAGCCTGAGCGTCGATCTAGTGCTATGCATTTTCTAGGAACTTTTTGGTAACTTGTTGCCAAAGGGGGAGAAGATGTATAGATCATAGGCTTCGAGAGAGAGAGAGAGAGTGTTGCTTTTCTCTCTTGCTTTATTTGGTGGTTTTTCGAACTTTGTTTGCTTGTGTGTGTACTACGTCCTTATGCCTGTGAGACATCGATGATCATGTGTTTGATCATAAGCTACACTTAATGTTTGCTTGATGCTTGCTTAAATATTATCATTCTATCTATCGTTTGTGATCATTCACTATTCTTGGTGATGAGTGCATGTATTTCATTCTTATCATTTTGTGCGCTCCACCAAGATGTATGTGACATGGAAGAGTAACCCATGATTCTAACTCTTTGTGCATTTGCAGTCCAAAGCAAATTTTAAATATGCACAAATTTAGGGGGAGCTCTTACTTATCACATACTTCTCAAAGCGACGATATATTTCATGCTTATTATCATTTGTCAAAGCTTTGATCTATATGTTGTCATCAATTACCAAAAAGGGGGAGATTGAAAGTGCAACTATCCCTAGGTGGTTTTGGTAATTCATAACAACATATAGCTCATTGAGCTAATGCTATTCCAAGATGATTATTTCAGGAAAGCTCAATGATTGGCATGGCATGGATGTGAAAGTGGAACCCTCAAAATGCTAAGGGTAATGGATTGGCTCAAGCTCAAAAGCTCAAGCCTCTTCATTTTATATTTCAGTGATCCAAGATCACATTGAGTCCATAGGAAAAGCCAATACTATTAAGGAGGGATGAGGTGTTTCTTAATGAGCCTCTTGCTTCATGTGCTTAATGATATGCTCCAAAACCCTCAACTACTTTCCCATATCCACATATGACCAAAACTCTAAGCCAAACTCGATCCTACCGATTCTTCCTATCCGGCGCCACCGAGTTTCACTTGTCATTAGCCACTGCCAAACCCTAGCAATTCGGTTCTACCGATAAGGATCTCGGTCCCACCGAGATGGGGTTGCAAACTCTCTGTTTCCCTTTCGTAACTTTTCGGTCCCACCGAAAGAGCGAATCGGTTCCACCGAGATTGCAATGTAAACTCAGTGTTTCCCCTTTGTAACTTTTCAGTCTCACCGAGTTTCACTCGGTCTCACCGAAAGAGCAAATCGGTCCCACCGAGTTTGCCTGACCAACTCTCTGGTTAGCTAATTACCAAATTCGGTCTCACCGAGTTTGTGTAATCGGTCTCACCGAGATTACGTTATGCCCAAACCCTAACCGAATCAGTCCTACCGAGTTGCATGTCAGTCCCACCGAAATTCCTAACGGTCACTAGGTTTACTATTTCGGTCAGACCGAGTTTTCTGATTCGGTCCCACCGAGATGGGAAAACTGTGTAACGGTTGGATTTTGTGTGGAGGCTATATATACCCCTCCACCTCTTTCTCATTTAGTGAGAGAGCCATCAGAACACACACATCATTCCAACTCATATGTTCTGAGAGAGAACCACCTACTCATGTGTTGAGACCAAGATATTCCATTCCTACCATATGAATCTTGATCTCTAGCCTCTCCAAGTTGCTTTCCACTCAAATCTTCTTTCCACCAAATCCAAATCCTATGAGAGAGAGTTGAGTGTTGGGGAGACTATCATCTGAAGCACAAGAGAAAGGAGTTCATTACCTACACACCATTTGTTACTTCTTGGAGAGTGGTGTCTCCTAGATTGGCTAGGTGTCACTTGAGAGCCTCCGACAAGATTGTGGAGTTGAACCAAGGAGTTTGTAAGGGCAAGGAGATCGCCTACTTCGTGAAGATCTACCGCTAGTGAGGCAAGTCCTTCGTGGGCGATGGCCATGGTGGGATAGACAAGGTTGCTTCTTCGTGGACCCTTTGTGGGTGGTTGCTTCTTCGTGGACCCTTCGTGGGTGGAGCCCTTCGTGGACTCGCGCAACCGTTGCCCTTGGGTGGAGCCCTGTGTGGACTCGCGCAACCGTTACCCTTCGTGGGTTGAAGTCTCCATCAACGTGGATGTGGATAGCACCACCTATCCGAACCACGGGAAAAACATCCGTGTCTCCAATAGCGTTTGAATTCTCCAAACCCTTCCCTTTTATCATTCTCGCAAGTTGCATGCTTTACTTTCCGCTGCTAATATACTCTTTGCATGCTTGCTTGAATTGTGTGATGATTGCTTGACTTGTCCTAAATAGCTAAAATCTGCCAAGAACTAAAATTGGGAAAAGGTTAAGTTTTTATTTGGTCAAGTAGTCTAATCACCCCCCCTCTAGACATACTTTCGATCCTACAAATTGCCTCCTCCGGTTATCCATCTGCTGCCTGCTCTGGAGGGCTAGCTTGTTCGTCCTCTAGCTCTGCACCATGCTGGAGGGGATTGTTGTTGTCTTCAGCGCTATCCGGAGTGTTACTATCTCATGTGTCGGTATCACTGCTCTTGCTGTGGCGGGACTTAGAGCGGCGTCGCTCACGTCGGCGCTTGGGTTTCTTCTTAGAGGGGTCATCCTCCGCTGTCTCGTCGCCATTGACTTCTTTGGGGGTGTCCACCATGTATATATCATATGATGAGGTGGCGGTCTAGTGCCCCGAGGGCGGTGGATCCTGTTCGTCTCCGGCTTCGTCGTCCATACCATCGAAGTCTTCGGAGCCGAAGTCGAGCATGTCGGTTAAGTCGTCGACAGTGGCTATTAAGTGGGTGGTGGGTGGGCAACGAATTTCTTCGTTGTTCGCATCCCATTCTAGCCGGACATAGTTTGGCCAAGGTTCTCCTGACAGGGAGAGAGACCTTAATGAATTTAGCACATATCCAAAAGGTGGGTGCTGAAAGATATTCGCGGAGGTGAACTCCATCATCGGCGCCCAGTCGGATTCGACGGGCACGGATATGAGCGGCTAGGAGTCCGTGGCCGGAGATGAATCTAGTGGTTCGGCGACATGGCTCTCGTAAGGAGTGAAGTCAGTATCCGACTCTAACACCACTGAGAGTGCGGCCTCCATGGCAGGGTCCATCCCTCCGCTCTCGGATGGCACGACTTGCTCCGGATTGATGGACGGAGTAGTTGCAGATGCGATCTCCCGAAGATTGTCTGACAGCAGAGTTACGTCATGCTCGTCATGACTGTACGTCACGTCTGACATGGGCCCGAATCCGTCGAAGATAAAGTCTTCGCGGATGTCGGTTGTGTAGTTCAGGTTTCCGAATCTGACCTGATGGCCAGGGGCGTAGCTCTCAATCTGCTCCAGAAGGCCAAGCGAATTGGCCCGTAGTGCAAAGCCGCCGAATATGAAGATCTGTCCGAGGAGGAAAGCCTCACCCTGGACCGCATCGCTAGCGATGATCGAAGGAGCCATCAAGCCTTATGGTGACGACATAGTAGAACTCTCAATGAAAGCACCAATGTCGGTGTCAAAACCGGCGGATCTCTCGTAGGGGGTCCCGAACTGTGCGTCTAAGGCGGATGGTAACAGGAGGTAGGTGACACGATGTTTACCCATGTTTGGGCCCTCTTGATGGAGGTAATACCCTACGTCCTGCTTGATTGTTCTTGATAATATGAGTAGTACAAGAGTTGATCTACCACGAGAGGGGGCTAGGGTTACACAAGGTCGGTTACAAACGAGGAGATATACATATCTGTATTGCCTAGCTTGCCTTCCACGCCAAGTAGAGTCCCATCCGGACACGGGACGAAGTCTTCAATCTCGTATCTTCATAGTCCAACAGTCCGGCCAAAGGATATAGTCCGGCTGTCCGGAGACCCCCTAATCCAGGACTCCCTCAATCACCATCGACACGCTCGTAATACCTTCGGGGTTAGTTTTAAACCTAAATAATTGTTATTTGGTGCCTGCGTTGAATGGTTTATATCTGGATCTTGTTTATTGCGAGATGGTTATTCATTTCATTCAGAGAATAATGGTTGTTCTATTTATATGGATAATATCTTCTATGGTCATGCACCCCTTGTAAATGGTTTATTTCTTGTTGAATCTCGATCGTAGTGATACACATATTCATAATATTGATGCCAAAAGATGCAAAGTTAATGACGATAGTTCCACATACTTGTGGCACTACCGCTCAGGTCATATTGGTGTAAAGTGCATGAAGAAACTCCATGCTGATGGACTTTTGGAATCACTTGATTATGAATTATTTGAGACATGTGAACCATGCCTCATGGGCAAGATGACTAAGACCCCGTTTTCTGGAATGATGGAGCGGGCTAGTGAGTTGTTGGAAATAATACATACTAATGTATGCGGTCTGATGAGTGTTGAAGCGCGTGGTGGATATCGTTATTTTCTTACCTTCACAAATGATTTGAGTAGATATGGGTATATTTACTTAATGAAACACAAGGCTGAAACATTTGAAAAGTTCAAGGAATTTCAGAATGCAGTGGAGAATCATCGTAACAATAAAATAAAGTTTCTATGATCTAATCATGGAGGTGAATATTTGAGTTACGAGTTTGGCAATCATTTAAGATGATGTGGAATTGTTTCACACCTCATGCCACCTGGAACACCATAGTGTATTGGTGTATCCAACCGTCGTAATCGTACTCTATTGGATATGGTATGTTCTATGATGTCTCTTACCGATTTGCCACTATAATTTTGGGGTAATGCATTAGAGATATCCGCATTCACTTTAAATAGGGCACCGTATAAATCCGTCGAGACGACACCGTATGAATTATGGTTTGGCAAGAAACCTAAGTTGTTGTTTCTTAAAGTTTGGGGATGCGACGTTTATGTTAAGAGGCTTCAGCCTGATAAGCTTGAACCCAAAGCGGAGAAATGCGTCTTCATAGGATACCCTAAAGAGACCATAGGGTATATGTCGGTGTCAAAATCGACGGATCTCGGGTAGGGGGTCCCGAACTGTGCGTCTAAGGCGGATGGTAATAGGAGGCAGGGGGCACAATGTTTTACCCAGGTTCGGGCCCTCTTGATGGAGGTAAAACCCTACGTCCTGCTTGATTAATATTGATGATATGGGTAGTACAAGAGTAGATCTACCATGAGATCGGAGAGGCTAAACCCTAGAAGCTAGCCTATGGTATGATTGTATGTTGTCCTATGGACTAAAACCCTCCGGTTTATATAGATACCAGAGGGGCTAGGGTTACACAAGGTCGGTTACAAAGGAGGAGATACACATATCCGTATTGCCTAGCTTGCCTTCCACGCCAAGTAGAGTACCATCCGGACACGAGACGAAGTCTTCTTCATAGTCTAACAGTCCGGCCAATGGAGATAGTCTGGCTGTTCGCAGACCCCCTAATCCAGCACTCCCACAGTAGCCCCTGAACCAGGCTTTCAATGAAGATGAGTCTGGCACGCAGTATTGTCTTCGGCATTGCAAGGCGGGTTCCTCCTCCGAATATACCACAGAAGAATTTGAATATAATGATAGTGTCCAACCCTGCAAAATAAGTTCCACATACCACCGTAGAGAGAATAATATTTCCACAAATCCAATTTGCTGACTTGTTTTGGCAACACGACATTATGTCACGGCCCGGTGATTATTCGAACCGTTTCCTTTAACTAGCCCCGCACATAACGCGAGGCAGTTTTTTGACACGTCTTGTCAAAGCAGAGATCGTGTCCCCTTATCACGGGATTCTCATCAATACGGGTGTGGGTAACCCAACCGTGCCATCGATTACGGCGCTTGGGGGAGAAGCGAGTTTTACCAGGTTAGTGGGGACGCATAGTTTCGTCCGCCCATATAAAGGGATAAGGATTTACCTTTTCATCCACGCCTTCTTCCTCCCTTGCTCATCCACCTTCGCACACTCGAGCTCCAGCGCCCAAGTTCACATTTCCCACCTCGACCTTCTCCAACCATGTCCGGAGCGGGAGGCAGGTCGATGGTATCCTCCGTCACGGGGGGGACACGTCAAGAAGCTGAGGAGAGCCGGATACTTGCCCGATGACATCGCGCACCAGCTCCCAGAGGAGGGGCAGCTCATCCCCACCCCAAGGCCCCATGAGAGGGTAGTGTTCCTTACCCATTTCCTCCGCGGACTGGGATTTCCTCTCCACAAATTTGTCCGGGGGATCATGTTCTACTACGGCCTGGATTTCCATGATCTGGACCCGAACTTCATCCTCAACATCTCGGCGTTTATCGTCGTGTGAGAGGCTTTCCTCCGCATCAAGCCCCACTTCGGCTTATGGCTGAAGACTTTTAATGTCAAGCCGAAGGTAGTGAGCGGCCGCCAGGCGGAGTGCGGAGGCGCCATGGTGGGCAAGATGCCCAACGTCACATGGCTCGAGGGCTCCTTCATGGAGACAATAAAGGGGTGGAAATCGGGGTGGTTCTACATCACCGAGCCGCGTGACCCTACATGGGCAGCGGCCCCCGAGTTCCGATCTGGCTTCCCCACACGGCTTACCTCCTGGCAAGAGAAGGGCCTGTCCTGGGGTAGTTCGGGACAGCTGACCGGACTCCAAACATATATTCAAAACATGGTGAACAAGAAGCTCAAACTTGTCAACGTAGTCCAGGTCATGCTCCACCGCCGGATCCTCCCGTGCCAGCAACGAGCCTTCAACTTGTGGGAGTTCGACCCGACGCAACACCGAACTCTGAACAGGCTCTTCGACACAACTCATGAAGATGCCTGGAGGGTGCTGTTCAAGAGCGCCGAGGTCCCCCCTCCCATTACTGAGGATCGCGGATTCAGTGCGAAGTGCCAAGCCAGTGTGGTAAGCTGCTTTACCTCTTACATGATACTTATTTTTCATAGATTGACTCCATGCGGGATCTAAACTCCCGTACCTTTGACAGGACTGGCAGGAGACGGCCGGACAGATCGACTGTCCGGCTCCTTTGCCCGAAGGTCCAGGAGACGCTCTTTTGACGAAGATGCTGACTCCGGCTCCTTGTACGGTGCCGGAGAAGACCAAGAAGGCCAAGGGAGTCCGAAAGAGTTCCTAACGCCAGGCGTCGTCGGACTCACCGTCCGAGGACTCTACGACGCAATCCTCCCCCGAAGACGAGGAGGCAGAAGAAGATGCCCCCCCTCCAGACGGGGGAGACAGGAAAAGGAAGGCCACCCCAACTGGGGAGGCCGAAGGGTCCAAGAAGGGGAGGACTCTCCTTCCGGACAGCTCTACCACCACCGTCGACGGCGAAGACGAGTGGCTGCCCAGGGCCAAGCCCCTGGGGAAGTCGTAAGTATTCGGATACCAGAGTAACTCATAGTATTCCTTTGTCACACTACTCCACCTAACGCCGAAATATGATTATGCAGGCCGCCCCGAGCCCGTATTGATGTATCATCGGACGGCTCCCTGGGCTCGTCCCGACCGCCACCTCCCCTCCTCCTGCGGACGACGCCGAGGTGCTGTCTCACGAGGCACCGGGTTGAGGGGAGACAGTCCCGGAGGCGCCTCAAGGCGGCCTCCCGGACTCCGGGAGCCGAGGGGACAAGGCCCCTAAGAGCTCCGAGTTCGGCCCTGAGCCGAACACCGCGCCGGAACTTCTAGTGGTTCCGGACTCGGGTAGGCGGCCTCCTTCTAAGAGGGTCAAGATGTCTGTACCAGTGACCTCTGTCCATCCAGAGGCGCCGGACAATCTGCTGGAAGCGCTTTGCAGCGCTTTCATCGATGAGGAGCACCGCACTATCATGAGTGCGGTGATCCAGAAGGTTCAGTCCGCCAAGAGCGGATTGACTGAAGCATGTGCCAGCCTTCTAACAGGCTTTGAGGTAAGTGTTTAAAATATAGGAAAATATTACCGCATAGACAGTAGCCCCTGATGCTCTGTTCGGTGTTCACAAAGAAAGGCCGAACAGCGGATCAAACAATATCGCAGGAGTCTAATATGAGTATGTCAATATGCGTATGCAGGCTTCGCTACTGGCGTCCGCTGCACTGACTGCGGAGGTCGCCGTACTGAAGCAGGACCTTAAAGGGTCCCAGGACGAGCTTGGCCTTGTCAAAAGGCAGCTCGAGGAGAACAAAGGTAAGTAGTACCTAGTCTGTGGATATGTATAAAAAGAGTGCGATTGCAAAATGACATGATCATCGTGAATTTGCCAGGGGCCACGACCGAAGTGGCGACCCTAAAGCAAGCGTTGTCCGAGGCCGAAGATAAAGCGGCCAAGGAGCGCACCGAGCGAGAAAAGCAAGAGGCTCGGGTGGGCGAGGTGCAGCAAGAGCTCCAGGCTTTCGTGACAAAGCACGAGGCGTTGGAGCTTGACTCGAAGACGCGAGAGTCTGAGCTTGCCGCCACCCTCGAGAGCGCAAAAAGTGCCAAGACCGAAGCCCAAAAGGCCCTCTAGGAGATCGACGCAATGAAGAAGATAGCGGCGGGTAAGGCAAGCATGTAAAAGTAAATTACCTATTACTTACCTGAATTTGGAGCTCTCCAGGAGCATTCGCAGATTTGCCCCGCAGCGTGTCGGATGCCACACAATTTACCAGGCCAAGGAGGAAAGCTCAATGGAGAAGTTGTTCTGGTCTTAGTATACTAGGACCGAACACCCGATGCCTCTGAGCCACCAGCTAAAGCAGTTGGTCGAGCTGCACAAGGCGGCCGAATAGGCCATGAAGGGCCTTATAGTCCGGCTGTGGCCTGGCGACGCCCTTTCGGACAGCTACTTCGGCCTGGTGAGGCAGCTTGTGGATGCCTGCCCACGGCTGGAGGTCGTCAAGCAGTCCGTCTGCATTGAAAGTGCACGCCAGGCTTTCGCCCGTGTGAAGGTGCAGTGGGCCAAGCTAGACGCCGTGAAGCTGATCAAGGAAGGGCCGCTGCAGGGCAACGAGCATCGTACCCCCGAAATTTATTATGAGGGTGTCCTGAAGGGTGCCCGTCTTGTAGCGGACGAATGTTCAAAGGATGTAATATTTGAGTAAACTTGCTCGTGTGATCCTGTATGATGAAAACTTGCTTCATATGCGCTATGCAACGCTTGTGTGAATTTAAAATATTACCTTCTGTTTGGCTATTTATCCAATCTGAGAGATGGCTAGTCCTCGGCTTCTGCCCCCATGCCATGAGTGCTGGGGTGTTCGGGATAAACCTGAGCACTCTTGTTCCCATGTTTGGGTCCTTCGAGGGAGGTGCTCAGCACAACAAACAAGGCAACCGGACTAATAATGCTTTATCACTCTCACTTAGCCATAGAATTCTATAATTTTAAATTTCGGCGAAGCCCTTGGTATTCGAAAGGCCGAATTCGAGGCGCGATACACGCCTTTAAGTTGGACAGGGCCGGTCCCTCGCTCTAAGCGGCATAAGTCTTTAGGGACTCGAAAACCTCACCGAACAGCGACCAGTCTCTCGCCATATCATGACAGTCAGTTTTAGCTTTCTCTACTGAGGTGCTTTAGCCCAGCAGAACCGGGGCACAATCGTAGTAGTTCTCCTAGCGCTACCTTAGCCGATAGAGCGGAACGTAAGGTATCGAAACATAGGAGCCGGGCAAACCCAACATTTGACCAAAGACATGATTCGGAGCTGATGCATATAATGATATAAGTTCGGGGTGCCGCACTTGTGATAGTGTTCGGACTTTTCACACCATATTGGTGGGGTACGTAAGCCCCTGGTGTATTGGTCGTACCAAAGTGTACGGTTGCAAGGCGTCATTAATGAACACATATATATAACAAGAATGCAATAATAGTCATAATGTTATGCATTGTTTATTCAAAAAGGGTGCGCTAAAGCAGA
The DNA here is from genome assembly GCF_003073215.2 of Triticum urartu. Lineage (NCBI taxonomy): Eukaryota > Viridiplantae > Streptophyta > Magnoliopsida > Poales > Poaceae > Triticum > Triticum urartu. Next base: position 125,642,300 of record NC_053024.1, on the reverse strand, counting down.
ATGATACAGATGGTGTGATAAGCAAAGAGTAGGACTATGTCCCTTCCAAGGGCAAGCTGAGGAATAGTATTAAATCAGATATTTCGCTCGTTATTGTAATCGACCTGGGAATTCTATGGTGTGATGTAGCTTTTCTGCCTCCTTGGTTGCTGCATCATGTGTTTGGCAATAGTGCTGCCGGACAAGGTTTCCAGAGATTAAGGTCCTGAAAAAGAGAAAAATAACCAAACAGAAAGCCCCTAGTGCGGTTTAAGCCGTGTCTTGGGGCGTGCCGCAGTTGTGCCCCCCTCCCCACCTGTGCCCATGGTATTTTTAATGCGTAATTATGTACGCGTGGCACGAGTTTCCCCGTTTAGCTGGGACTGGGGTGGGGCCGCATTGCTACGTGAGCTCAGATCGCGCCAGGCGGTCTAGTTGCCGATTGCTCCGAGCGCGCTTGAAGGTGTACGGGTCTTGAAATGCTGAACTGGTGGATTGCCTTGAGAGGCTGCTTTGTGCTTCTGCTGCGAGGGCCGCGGTGTGCTCCTCCGTTCGGAGAGAGCGCTCTGTGTTTCCATTGACTGTAATAACCTCGCGAGGTCCTGGCATCTTGAGCTTGAGGTATGCATAATGCGGTACCGCATTGAATCTCGCAAATGCGGTTCGCCCGAGCAGTGCATGATAACCACTGCGGAACGGGACTATATCGAAGATTAATTCTTCGCTTCAGAAGTTATCCGGGGATCCGAAGACCACTTCCAGTGTAATTGAGCCTGTGCAATGGGCCTCTACGCCTGGAATGACGCCTTTAAAGGTCGTTTTTGTGGGTTTGATCCTTGAGGGGTCTATACCCATTTTGCGCACGGTGTCCTGATAAAGCAGGTTCAGGCTGTTGCCGCCATCCATAAGGACTCGAGTGAGGTGAAATCCGTCGATGATTGGGTCAAGAACCAGTGCGGCGAATCCGCCATGATGGATACTAGTGGGGTGGTCCCTGCGATCGAAAGTGATCGGATAGGAGGACTATGGGTTGAACTTTGGGGCGACTGGCTCCAACGCATATACGTCCCTGAGCGCACACTTCCGCTCCCTCTTGGGGATGTGGGTTGCGTATATCATGTTCACCGTCCGCACTTGTGGGGGAAACCTCTTCTTTCCTCCAGTGTGTGGCTGCCGGGGCTCCTCCTCGTCATTGCTATGTGGCCCCTTGTCCTTGTTTTCAGCAATTAACTTGCCGGCCTGCTTGAACACCCAACAATCCTTGTTGGTGTGATTGGCTGGCTTTTCTGGGGTGCTGTGTATTTGACACGAGCGATCGAGTATACGGTCCAAGCTGGACGGACCCGGCGTACTTTGTTTGAATGGCTTTTTCCACTGACCGGGTTTAGAGCCTTTGAATACGGCATTGACTGTCGTATCCTCGGTATTATCGCTGTTAATGCGGCGCTTATGCTTGTTGCGACGTGGCCTGCTATTGCCGTCCTTGGTATTCGAAGTACCATGGTTCTTTGATATGTTATTACTGCGAGCCAGCCAGCTGTCTTCTCCCACACAAAAGTGGGTCATGAGTGTTGTGAGGGCTGCCATAGATTTCGGCTTTTCCTGACCAAGGTGCCGGGCTAGCCATTCGTCGCGGATGTTGTGTTTGAAAGCCGCTAGGGCCTCTGCATCCGGACAGTCAACGATTTGATTTTTCTTTGTTAGGAACCGAGTCCAGAATTGCCTGGCCGATTCTTCTGGCTGCTAAATTATGTGGCTCAAGTTATCGGCATCTGGTGGCCGCACATAACTGCCCTGAAAGTTGTCAAGGAATGCGGCTTCCAGATCTTCCCAACAACTAATGGACTCTGCTAGCAAGCTGTTAAGCCAATGCCGTGCTGGTCCCTTGAGCTTTAGTGGGAGGTATTTGATGGCGTGTAAGTCATCACCGCGGGCCATGTGGATGTGGAGGAGGAAATCCTCGATCCATACCGCAGGATCTGTTGTGCCGTCGTATGATTCAATATTTACAGGTTTGAAACCTTATGGGATTTGATGATCCATTACTTCGTCTGTGAAGCATAAGGGGTGTGCGGCGCCTCTGTATTGGGCTATATCGCGACACAGCTCGAATGGGTCTTGCCCGCTGTGTTCGGCCCGGCCGGATTTACTTTTACTGTATCCGGCATGACGTTTATCGTCTCGCATAGTGGCGCGCCCTCGTGATCCGTAGATCGATCTTGCATGCTTTGCTTTGTCCTCCAATGTGTCTCGCAGGTCTGGCGTATCTCCCCATGCCTTTTTATTTGAATGGCGTCGGGGTGCAGGCTGAGTTTTTGGCTGGAATGCCTCTCTATCACGGCCACGAGGTGGCCGATCAACCACGTCATACGCTTCTCCCTCCAGTCGGGGTAGCAACCTGCATTTTGGGTAACTCTTGGAGGGGTGCTCGATTTTATATTCCTCGGCCGCGAGGACTTCAGTCCATCTGTCAGCTCGCAGATCTTGATTAGCTTGAAGCTGCTGCTGCTTTTTCTTAAGGCTATTTGCCGTGGCTATAAGCCAGCGTTTGAAGCGCTCTTGTTCGATGGAATCCTCTGGCACGGCGAATTCATCGTCGCCGAGGCTTGCCTCGTCTTCGGAGGGGGGTATGTAATTATCATCCTCCGCGTCTACATCTGCCGCTTTCTCAGGAGGGCTGGCTCCTCCATCCTCCTGCTCTTGCTGGAGGGGTTTGTTGTTGTCTTCAGCACTATCCGGAGTGTTATTATCTCCTATGCCGGTATCACCACTTTTGCTTTGGCGGGACTTAGAGCGGCGCCGTTGACGTCGGCGCTTGGGTTGCTTCTTCGAGGGGTCGTCCTCCGCTATCTCGTCGCCATTGCCTTCTTTGGGTGTATCCACCATGTATATATCGTATGATGAGGTGGCTGTCCAGTGCCCTGTGGGCAGTGGTTCCTCTTCGTCTCCCGCATCGTCGTCCATACCGTCGATGTCTTCGGAGTCAAAATCGAGCATGTCGGTTAAGTCATCGACAGTGGCTACTAAGTGGGTGGTGGGTGGGCCACGAATTTCATCGTCGTCCGCATCCCAGTCTTGCCGGACATAGTTCGGCCAGGATCCTCCTGACAAGGAGAGAGACCTTAATGAGTTCAGTATGTTGCCAAAGGGCGAGTGCTGAAAAATATCCGCGGAGGTAAACTCCATGATCGGCGCCCAATCGGATTCGATAGGAACGGGCGCAGGCGGTTCGGAGTCTGTGGCCGGAGAAGGATCCAGCAGTTCAACAACACGGTTCTCGTGCAAGGTAAAGTTGATGTTCAGCTCGATCGCCGCTGAGGGTAAGGCCTCCGGGGCGGGGTCCATCCACCCGTCCGTGGAAGGCGCAACTGGCTCTAAATTGAGGGTCGGAGCGGCTGCCTGTGCGATCTCCTGAACACTGTCCGATGGTAGAGCTAAATCTTACTCATCGTGACCGCATGACGCACAAGGCAGAGGCTTGAATTCGTCGAAGATCAAGTCTCCACGGATATCGGCCGTGTAGTTTAAGCTTCCAAACTTGACCTGGTGGCCAGGGGCGTAACTTTCAATCTACTCCAGACGGCCAAGCGAATTGGCCCGCAGTGCCAAGCCGTCGAACATGAAGATCTGTCCGGGGAGAAAAGTCTCACCCTGGACTGCATCGCTATCGATGGCAGTAGGAGCCATCAAGCCTAATCGGCGACGACACCGAGGAACTCTCAATTAAAGCACCAATGTTGGTGTCAAAACCGGCGGATCTCGGGTAGGGGGTCTCGAACTATGCATCTAAGGCGGATGGTAACAGGAGGCAGGGGACACAATGTTTTACCCAGGTTCGGGCCCTCTTGATGGAGGTAAAACCCTACGTCCTGCTTGATTAATATTGATGATATGGGTAGTACAAGAGTAGATCTACCATGAGATCGGAGAGGCTAAACCCTAGAAGCTAGCCTATGGTATGATTGTATGTTGTCCTACGGACTAAAACCCTCCGGTTTATATAGACACCAGAGGGGCTAGGGTTACACAAGGTCGGTTACAAAGGAGGAGATACACATATCCGTATTGCCTAGCTTGCCTTCCACGCCAAGTAGAGTCCCATCCGGACACGAGACGAAGTCTTCTTCATAGTCTAATAGTCCGGCCAATGGAGATAGTCCGGCTGTCCGGAGACCCCCTAATCCAGGATTCCCACAGTATACCTTCTATCACAGATCCGAGGGCAAGATTTTTGTTGCTAAGAATGAGTCCTTTATAGAGAAGGAGTTTCTCTCTAAAGAAGTGAGTGGGAGGAAAGTAGAACTTGATGAGGTAACTGTACCTTCTCTCGAATTGGAAGGTAGAACATCACAAAAAGCAGCTCCCGTGATGCCTACACCAACCAGAGAGGAAGCTAATGATGATGATCATGAAACTTCAGATCAAGTTACTACCGAATTTCATAGGTCGACCACGACACGTTCCGCACCATAGTGGTATGGTAATCTCGTCCTGGAAGTCATGTTGTTAGACAACGGTGAACCTACGAACTATGAAGAAGCAATGATGAGCCCAGATTCCAACAAATTGCTACAGGCCATGAAATCCGAGATAGGATCCATGTATGAGAACAAAGTATGGACTTTGGTGGACCTACCGGATGACCTGCAGGCCATTGAGAACAAATGGATCTTTAAGAAGAAGAAAGACGTTGATGGTAATGTCACCATCTATAAAGCTCGACTTGTCGCAAAGGGTTTCTGACAAATTCAAGGAGTTGGCTAAAGTCTGTTAGAATTATGTTAGTAATTGCCGCATACTATGATTATGAAATCTGGCAGATGGATGTCAAAACAGCGTTCCTTAACTGGTTCCTTAAGGAAGAGCTATATATGATGCAACTAGAAGGTTTTTGTCGATCCTAAGGATGCTAACAAGGTATGCAAGCTCTAGCGCTCCATCTATGGACTGGTGCGAGCATCTCGGAGTTGGAATATACGCTTTGATGAGTTGGTCAAAGCTTTTGGGTTTATACAAAGTTTATTAAGAAACTTGTATTTACAAGAAAGTGAGTGGGAGCTCCATAGCATTTCTGATAGTATATGTGGATGACAATTGTTGATTGGAAATGATGTAGAATTTAGCATAAAGGTTGTTTGAAAGGAGATTTTAAGAGGAAGACCTGGGTAAAGTTGCTTACATATTGGGCATCAAGATCTATAGAGATAGATCAAGACACCTATAAGACTTTCAGAGAGCACATACCATGAAAAGATTTTGAAGGTGTTCAAAATGGAACAGTCAAAGAAGGAGTTCTTTCCTGTGTTGTAAGGTGTGAAGTTGAGAAGACACAAAGCTCGACCACGGCAGAAGAAAGAGAAAGGATGAAGGTCATCCCTATGCCTGAGTCATAGGCTCTATAATGTATGCCATGCTGTGTACCAGAGATGATGTGTGCCTTGCCATAAGTCTAGCAAGGGGGTAGAAGAGTGATCCAGGAGTGGATCACTTGATAGCGATCAAAATAATCCTTAGGTACCTAAAGAGGACTAAGGAAATGTTTCTCGATTATGGAGGTGATAAAGTGTTCGTCGTAAAGGGTTACGTCGATACAAGCTTTGACACCGATCCGGATGACTCTGAGTCGCAAACTAGGCATGTATAGTGGACCTGTCATTTGGAATAGTTCCAAGTGGAGCGTGGTAGCAGCATCTACAGTATGACATAGATATTTGCAAAGTACACATGGATCTGAGTGTTGCAGGACCGTTGACTAAAACCTCTCTCACAAGCAAAACATTATCAAACCCCAGAACTCAGTTGGTGTTAATCACATGGAGATGTGAACTAGATTATTGACTCTAGTACAAGTGGGAGACTGTTGGAAATATGCCCTAGAGGCAATAATAAAATGGTTATTATTATATTTCCCGTTCATGATAAATGTTTATTATCCATGCTATAATTGTATTGATCGGAACTTAGATACATGTGTGAATACATAAACTACATCGTGTCCCTAGTAAGCCTCTACTAGACTAGCTCCTTGATCAAATATGGTTAAGGTTTCCTAACCATGGAAATGAGTTGTAATTTGGTAATGGGATGACATCATTAGGAGAATGATGTGATGGATAGACCCAGTCGTAAGCTTAGCATCAGATCATTTAGTTATTTGCTATAGCTTTCTCCATGTCAAGTATCTGTTCCTTCGACCATGAGATCATGCCACTCCTGGATACTGGAGGAATGCCTTGTGTGCTATCAAATGTCACTTCATAACTGGGTGATCATAAAGGTGCTCTACAGGTATCTCCGAAGGTGTCTGTTGGGTCGCATGGATCGAGATGGAGATTTCTCACTCCGTGTGACGGAGAGATATCTTTAGGCCCTCTCGATAATACAACATCATAAGAAGCTTCATGTGACTAATGAGTTTATTCACGGGATCTTGTATTACAGAATGAGTAAAAAGACTTGTCAGTAACGAGATTGAACTAGGTATGGAGATACTGACGATTGAATCTCAGACAAGTAACATATCGCTGGACAGAGGGAATTGCATACGGGATTGACTAAATCCTTGACATCATGGTTCAACTGATAAAGATCTTCATTTAACATGTAGGAATCAATATGGCTATCCAGGTCCCACTATTGGTTATAGACCGGAGAGGAGTCTCGATCATGTCTACATGATTGTCGAACCCGTAGGGTCGCACACTTAACGTTAGGTAGCTCTAGGGTAGTATTGAGATATTAATAGTGGAAAGTCCGAAGGTTATTCGGAGTCCCAGATGGGTCCGGGACATCACAAGGAGCTCCGAAATAGTCCAGAGGTAAAGATTAATATGTGGAAAGTTGTTATCGGGGTTCCGGAAAAAGTTTGAGTTTTTCTGGTATTGTGTCGAGAAGGTTCTAGAAGGTTCTGGAGTGGGGCCCACTTGCATAGGGGACCCACATGAACGTGGGTAGTGGGGAAAGTCCCCACAACCCTGGTGTAGGCGCACCAAGATACTCCCTTAAAAGGAATAGTATCATATACCAAAGGGATAAGATCAGGATCCCTAAAAAGGGGGATAGTGTCGTGGTTTTCTCATGGCAGATGTCCTAGAGAAAGGACTTAGTCGTGGAGCCATCGCGACGGGTTAGCTTGAAGGGGTTAAAGCGGACACAGGGATGCAAGAGAGTTTATACTAGTTCGGCCCATTCGATGAAGGTAAAAGCCTACATCTAGTTGTGATGGGATTGATGGGGTTTCGATGACTAGGGAGCAAACAAGCTTCGCCTATGTCTCGAGTTGTTGTCTGTTGTCCTTGAACCGCCGCCGGGTCGTCCCCTTATATACACGGGTGACGCCCGTCGGTTCACAGAGTCCCAATACCGGCTCATAGATGTGTCCGGTTTGGTCTCTACTTATTCCTAACTTATAGTACAAGTTAAATACCAACGCCGGTTTACGGCTACAGGCCTTGAACCGGCTATGGGCCTTGAGCCCTCATCTGCCTTCTTGGGTTTTAACATACTTAACTACTGACGAAGTTAACCCGGTCCAGATAGGCCGGTTTACGCCCAGTAGTGATATCCCCAACATTAGGCCCCAGATTGATTTGAACAGGTTCATGTCAATCCTTAGCAAAAATCTTTATCTTCAATATCTTCTTGTAATTTGTTGAACCGCCATGACATCATCTTCTCTGGTCGTTGTAAACCAGCGTGACGTCACCTGTTTAATAGGTCCGCGACAATTAAGGCGACAGCTTCATTTCCAAACCCGCAGTCCCTTGCCTTATAAATAGGACCAAAGGGTCATTTCTTTTTCCCCTTCGTGCCCTTCTGCTTCGTCTTCCCCGCGTCGTCCAGCTTCGGAGCTCCGCCGCCGTCGACGACCTCTGCTCCGACCTTGGCCGCTACATCACCCTGATTGTACCAGAGCATCGCGGTGACCTTCTGTTTCTTCCTTGGCTCCGGTGAGTTCTTCACCTTTTCCCCCATAGATCCGTTCTAGGGTTTCCAAGTTCTTCAGTGTTCATCATCTGCTTCGTACTCATATGATAGATCTTAGATGAACCTGTGAACCTTTGCTCTATGTAGTGGTAGTTCTTAGCATCCGCCTTTACTTATATGCTTCAAGACCATAGATCTGCCTGTATCTCTGCCCATTGATTCGGTACTGTCCTTTTTTGAACCTTGAATATTTTCCTTGTTTTCTGAACTTGCTTCAGATCCATCGCTGTAGAGAAATCTTGCGAAATCTGTTTCTGTACACTTATCCATCCGCAATCTCAACTGTTTCAATGCTTAGAGACGGTGGTTTAACTTTGTAGAAAAATTGCCAAACCGGTATATACCATTAGTCCCCTTGTTGGATCGTCGGATGCTGTTGCTTCATAAAACTCCGGTTTAGATAGAACTGTCTCCGGTTTAACATTGTACATGCCAGTGCACTTTAATCAATTCATTCTTGAACCAGAATCACCTATCTTGTAGATTTCATCATGGCCAAGCAAGTATATGAGTGCAACTGGGTTCCTTCTCGCGTCACAGAGACTCAACTGAACAATTTAGTCCTGATCGGCGCTTTAGGCAGCAAAAACACCATCCATTGGAGAGCTCCTGGCAAAGAATGTCCTCCCACACCTCAAGAAGGAGAGGTCGTCGTCTTCGTAGACCACTTAGCCCGGGGCTTTAAGCCGCCTGGTTCTAAATTTTACCGGGACGTTTTAGCCGATTTTCAACTCCATCCACAAGACACTGGCCCCAACTCTATTACAAACATGTGTCACTTCCAAGTGCTCTGTGAGGTGTTCTTTCAAGAGGAGCCCACAGTGGAATTGTTCAGAGACTGTTTCCATCTAAACTGCCGTACTGAGTTTTCTGACGGTTCTAATACGGAATTGGGCGGTGTGGCGATTCAGAAAAGGAAAGAGGTCACATACCCTCACGCCAAACTGCACAATCACCCCAAAGAATGGAATCAAACATGGTTCTATTGCAAAGACACCTCCCCTGCTGGTGAAAATCCTTTGCCTGGCTTTCGTCCGGAGCGTCTTAGCAATACACACCCCTTTCCTCAAAGGTTGACTGCCAAGGCGAGAAGCAAATATGCTCCTCAACTGTCCAAGCTCAGAGCCTTCATGGCCAACGGTTTAACAGGGGTTGATCTCGCTCGCTGTTGGATATCGTGGAGCATACTGCCCCTTAGTCAGCGCGCCAGTTTGATGTGCGAGTATACTGGCAGTGTTGACGACCCGCTGCGACATGCTAACATCCAGCTCACTGACGAAGAAATCACAGAGGCTGTGAATAAAATGCTGAATGAACCGGAACACGTCTTTGCTCGAACCGGCCTTCTTCCCTTCTGTGCCACCAATAAACCGCCAGCTGTAAGAATTTGATTTTTTTTCTTTTTACTGAACCTGTTATTGATATATCTGGTCATTGTTTAATATCAATGTCTGCTTAAATAGGGTAATGATCTGTTTTGGAGCAAGAAACTTCCACAGGAGAAGCCAGAAAAACCAGACAAACCGGAGCGACCAACCCGGCCAAAGACTAAAGTTGTAAAACGGCCTGCTCACAAGAAGAGAACCACTACATCTTCTGATCCGGCCCCTGATGATGATGTGGATAATCCAGACCTTGAGGTAGAACTTGACTCACTTGGCTTATTTTTCATGCGTCTTATTGATGATGATATTTCTCAGGATGATGCCGAAGCCAGCCATGCTGATGCTGCAGAGGTAATTATTCTCTCTTCCGATTCAGAACCTTTGCCTTCAATAAAAATCCGTCAGGCAAACCGGAAAGTTAAATTTTCTCATCCTCTTGCTTACTTGGATCCCAAATTTCTTATGAAGACCCAACAGCACGAAGCTCGCCGCACAACCCGGCACAGCGGCCAGGTAGTTACCTCCGCCGGTTTATCGAACAGTCCGGTTCAGAAACGCCGTTCAGAGGTCTCTAATTTGCTTGTTAGTGCTTGTCCTAAAGCGGGCTATTTTTGTCAACCTCTTAATCCATCTGACTCCGATTATCAGGTTACTTCCCACTCATCCTCTAGCGAATCATCGACTACTCAGCTGCCACCGCTCAAAACGGTGCTTGGGTAAGCTATACTTTATCACAACATTTCCGGTACATCAACTTGGAACATATGCTGTATTTGACTTTGTTATTCCTTTCAGGGCCAAGCCTAGGCCGAGCAAGAAGGCTCGCCTAGATAAAGCGGCCGAGGAGGATGCCGTCCCTGAACCGGGCATAACACCAGATCTTGAAGCAGCTATTCCTGAAGATATACCCAATGATCCACCGCAGCGAGATGACGATCTTATTGCTGAAGAGAGGCCTGTTGATACCTCAAGTCTTGTCAACCAGCCTACAAGCCCCATCCGGATTGAGAAATCCACCAATCCAACAAAGCCTACTGATAAGCCAATGGCCCCAGTGCAAACCGGCGACGCCAAGGATGATGAAGTTGTTATTACTGGCATTGGCCATACAGAGCCAAGCAATCCTGTCACTTTGTCTAAACATACTGCGAAGGAAGAATTTGCTGCCTTTGGCAAAGGCAAGTGGAATGTTCATCTGGCGACTTACTCTGCTCTGAACGCCCAAGACATCCATTCCGGCTATCTGAACCGGCTGTATACCAGTCGTGACTATGAAGCCGGTCTGGTTAACATGATGATAGATAAATATGAGGTAACTTCCATATGCTCTTTCCTGCTTGTATGTTTCAATTCTTGCTGACTCTCCTAGCCCCCAAGGGCCGGTTTGTAATCTTCTTTCAAACCGGGACTTACTAATATAAATCTTAATGCCTCGAAATTTGCTGATGTAGCCCCCAAGGGCCGGTTCAACTTAGTGTAGTTAAACCGGGACTTAAGTAATTAATATCGCCGCATCAGAACTTATTTGAACAAATAGCCATTAGCCCCCAAGTGCCAAGTTGAATACTTGTATTGAGCTTGGGACTTTGTAATCAATTGAAATAGGAAGATCAAATATGCATTAGCCCCCAAGCGCCAAGTGCATAACTTGTTATGTGGTTGGTGCTTCAATTCTTGCACTGCTTGCTGAATCATATAACTGTCTGTATGCAGGCTGAGCTGAAGACAAAAGAGACCCAAATTGCCGATCTCCAAGAAAATCTGAAGTCCCAACAGACTGAAACCTCAAAAGCAAAAGAGGAGTTAACCAGCGCCTTAAGCGTCATGGAACAACTGAAGAAGGATTTCAAGAAGGAGCGGGCGGATTAGGTTACTGAAAAATCCGCTTTAACCAAGCGAGCAGAAGACGCCGAGGCTGCGCTAAAACCGGTGGTGGACGAATTGACCAGCATAAAGCGGCACGTGCATGCCATGACCACTGCTATCTTTGGTAAGCCGGTTTGATTTCTGAATTGATTCTGCCATCTTATAGAGCTGCCGGTTTTTTAACCCTTTGTGATATTTCAGGGACACGCATTGGTCATTTGGGGTCAGATGTGCGGAAGAAATTGAAAGCCGCCTATACATTGATCGAACAACTATACACTGGTGCACAACGGATCATCTGTACTGCATCCCACAACAAGCCGGCGCCCACTTTGATCCAGGACACTCTGCAGAAACTGTCGGTGCTTCCTGCTCGGGTTGAAGAGCTGAAGAAATCTGCTACTCGAACCGGTGCGATCAATGCCTTAATCCGGGCAAAAGCTTGGGTGCCGGATTTTGATCCTATTGAAGCGGCTCAGGGCTATCCCAGCTTGAAGGAAGACGGGTCAGAGTTTAGTGAAGCGGATCTGCGAGCAATAAACCGGGAGGTGCGTCCACTAGCTTGTCAATTGGCTGAAGAAGCAGACTTGTCTCATTATCAAGCCCAATATGACAATCAAAACAAGCGAGTAGCTGCACCAATTCATGAAGCGGAAAATCTTATCCCTCCAATCCATAAGCACACTTATGCTCCCGATATTGAACCGTCGTTGCTGATCCATGATGAAGCTGTCTTTCAAGCATTAATGGGAATCGACTAGACAACTATTGATTTCTAGCCGCTGGGTAGAGAAACTGAAGTTGAAGCGGCACGGGATGACCCACAACCATCAGGCCAGGCTGGTGACCAAGCTTGAACCGGCAGCCGGTTTATACTGCTTCTCCGTTGAAAAACAATGATCTTGTTTTGGGCACCGTGTTGCCTTGTAATAGGCTAGCCGATACTCTTGATCTTAATATGCCTTCGTGCATAACCACTGCAACTTGTGCTTTCTTTGGGTGATGAACTTTCCAAAGTATTTTCTGCAACATAAAAATCTTAAAGTGCCACCGCGGTTGTACCGTCAGGCGGAGTATGATGTCTGCATATATAAAAGCAAAATATCTGAAATTTAAGCATATGATCAAATCTTTGAGATACATAATACCTGCCATCGTTGGGCATGAAGTTGGTTTAGCCAATCTTGAAGCGGAGGTTTCATAAACCCACACCGTTGGAGGAGATAGCAGCTCCTGTATATATATAATGCCGGTTTACCATGTAAACCGTGCCGGGTTATAAAACACCGTGTTACTCCGTAATAGGATGTTAACAAAAAATCAAACCGGGCAAATAGTCTCTGGATTAAAAATTAACCGTGTTCCATCAATTGACAGTTTGAACCGGCTGAAAACTTTGTCGGTTTAAAAAATGCAACAAAAAGAAAGAAATATCTTTCAAAGAAAAAATGTGAAGCAAAGGCAATGATAAAACCGTTTGCAAAAAGAGGCTTATTTGAGCCGATCAGATGGCGTTACCATGGTCGGACATGACCAAGCTCCCGATAGGTGTAGCTATGGTTCAAGTCAGCCAGGTCCCCAAATGAAACCATGGCATTTATGCCGATCAAGTGGCATGGCAATGGTTCGGGTTCGACCAAGCCCCCAAGTGATTCTGTGACCTTAGGCCGATCAAGAGGCGTGACTGGTTCAGGCGTGACCAAGTCCCCAAGTGATCTAGTGGCTCTCGCCTATCAAGAGGTGTTGCATTGGTTCGGACACGACCAAGCCCCCAAGTGATATAACATGATGCTTTTGAAAAGCTAACTCAAGGGGTAAACCGGAGGCCGCTTTAGAACAACTCCGTGTAACCACACATGATGTAAAAGAACAGATACCCCGCTTTAGCTGAGGTTCCGGTTTATTATATTTAATCATAATATATACATCATCGTAATATGTACATAAGTAGAGCCAATGGCTCAGGTATAGTAAGGCCGAAGATGAGCTATGTTCCACGGCCTGTTGGTCTCTTCCTCTGATGTACGTGAGTCTTTATGCTCTCGAATATCGATCAGATAGTATGACCCGTTGTGCAGATTCTTGCTGACCACGAAAGGCCCCTCCAAAGGTGGGGATAGCTTATGCATATCAGTCTGGTCTTGAATGAGCCAAAGTACCAAATCTCCTTCCTGAAAAGCTCTGGTTCTGACTCGGCGACTGTGATAACAACAAAGATCCTGTTCGTAAATCGCCGAGCGGGCGGCTGCTATGTCACGTTCTTCATCCAACAGGTCCAAAGCATCTTGCCGTGCTGTCTCGTTGTCTGCTTCAACATAAGCCGCCACACGAGGTGAGTCATGACGGATATCACTTGGGAGAACCGCCTCCGCTCCATAGACCATGAAGAATGGCGTGTATCTTGTTGATCTGTTGGGTGTAGTATTGATGCTCCATAACACAGATGGTAACTCTTCTACCCAACAACCCGGCGTTCTCTGCAAAGGAACCATGAGCCGGGGTTTGATGCCTCTCAAGATCTCTTGATTAGCCCTTTCTGCTTGACCATTGGACTGCGGGTGTGCCACTGATGAAACGTCAAGCCGGATGTGCTCCCGTTCGCAGAACTCCTTCATGGCACCCTTAGACAAATTGGTACCATTATCTGTGATGATACTGTGTGGAAAGCCAAACTGGGAAATCACTTTTTTGATGAACTGAACCATCGTGGCCGCATCACACTTGCTAATAGGTTCTGCTTCTACCCACTTTGTAAACTTGTCAACTGCCACCAGGAGGTGGGTCTTCTTATCTTTGGACCTTTTAAAAGGCCCAACCATATCTAGCCCCCAAGTCGCAAACGGCCAAGTAACTGGAATCATTCTCAATTCTTGAGCCGGCACATGAGCATGTCTTGAAAACTTTTGGCAACCGTCACATCGTCTGACCAGATCCTCCGCATCAGCATGAGTAGTTAACCAATAGAAACCATGGCAAAACGCTTTAGCTACCAAAGATTTTGAACCGGCGTGGTGACCACAATCTCCTTCGTGGATCTCACGCAAAATTTCATAGCCTTCTTCAGGAGACACACAATGTTGAAACGCCCCTGATACACTCCAATGATGCAACTCGGCATTGACAATAGTCATTGACTTGGACCGCCGAATTATCTGCCAGGCCAGAGTCTCATCCTCTGGTAACTCGCCCCGGTTCATGTACGCCAGGTAAGGAAGTGTCCAATCCGGAATGACATGAAGAGCTGCCACCAATTGAGCCTCCAGATCAGGAATAGCCAAATCCGCTTCACCAGGGAGCTTGACCGACGGGCTGTGCAGCACATCCAGAAAAATGTTGGGCGGGACCGGTTTGCGTTGAGAGCCCAGCCGGCTTAAAGCGTCCGCCGCTTCATTCTTCCGTCGGTCCACGTGGTCCACCTGATAGCCTTTAATGTGACCTGCAACAATATCCACCTCACAACGATATGCTGCCATGAGTGGGTCCTTGGAGTCCCAAGTGCCAAATACTTGTTGAGCCACGAGGTCCGAGTCACCGAAGCACTTAACTCGACTTAGATTCATCTCCTTAGCCATCCGGAGACCATGGAGCAAGGCTTCATACTCAGCTGCATTGTTAGTACAAGGGAACATTAAGCGGAGAACGTAACAAAACTTATCACCTCGTGGGGAAGTTAACACGACTCCAGCCCCCGAGCCTTCCAATTGCCTGGATCCGTCGAAATGGATGGTCCAATATGTGTGATCCAGCTTTTCTTCAGGTGCTTGCAGTTCCGTCCAATCATTGATGAAATCAATAAGTGCTTGAGACTTTACCACCGTCCGAGGCACATACTTCAATCCGTGCGGCCCAAGATCTATAGCCCACTTGGCCATCCGGCCAGTCGCTTCCCGTTTCTGGATGATATCCCCCAAAGGAGTAGAACTGACCACCGTAATTGGGTGCCCTTGGAAGTATTGCTTAAGCTTCCGGCTTGCCATAAAAACTCCGTACACCAGCTTCTACCAATGCGGGTACCTTTGCTTGGACTCAATGAGTACCTCGCTGATATAATAGACTGGACGTTGAACTGGATGCTCCTTACCTGCCTCCTTTCGCCCCACCACAATAGCCACGCTGACCGCACGAGCATTAGCAGCAACATATAGCAGTAACGGCTCCTTGTCAATGGGAGCAGTGAGCACAGGCGGATTGGCCAATTGCCGCTTTAAGTCCTCAAACGCTTCATCAGCAGCGGAACTCCAGACGAACTGATCCGTCTTCTTCAACATCTGATACAAAGGGATTGCCTTCACACCATGGCGGCTGATAAACCAGCTTAACGCGGTAATCCGGCCTGCCAGGCGTTGAACATCATTGATACACTTCGGTTTAGCCACGGAGGTGATGGTTGTGATCTTCTCCGGATTAGCCTCAATTCCCCTGTTGGATACTAGAAAACCCAATAACTTGCCTGCGGGTACACCAAAAACACACTTGGCCGGATTAAGCATCATCTTGTATGTCCTCAGGTTATCAAAGGTTTCCTTCAAATCGTCAACCAGAATCTCCTTCTCCCTGGACTTAACCACGATATCATCCACGTAAGCATGTACATTATGGCCAATCTGCTTGTGAAGACAATTTTGTACACACCGTTGATAAGTTGCCTGGGCACTCTTGAGCCCAAAGGGCATAGACACATAGAAGAAGGCTCCAAAGGGAGTTATGAATGTTGTCTTCTCCTGGTCCTTAACTGCCATTTTGATCTGATGATAGCCAGAATATGCATCCAAAAAACTTAAACGCTCACAACCCACTGTAGCATCAATAATTTGATCAATACGGGGGAGGGCAAAAGGATCTGCTGGACAAGCCTTATTAAGATCTGTGTAATCCACACACATGCGCCAGGTGCCGTTTTTCTTAAGTACCAGCACCGGATTGGCAAGCCACTCAGGGTGAAAAACTTCAACAATAAAGCCAGCTGCTAAGAGCCTGGCTACCTCTTCTCCAATCGCCTTGCGTCTTTCTTCGTTAAACCGACGGAGGAACTGTTTCACCGGTTTGTATTTAGGATCCACATTGAGGGTGTGCTCAGCGAGTTGCCTCGGTACACCTGGCATGTCAGAGGGCTTCCATGCAAAAATGTCCCGATTCTCATGGATGAACTCGATGAGCGCACTTTCCTATTTCGGATCCAAGTTGGCACTGATGCTGAACTGCTTGGACGAATCGCCAGGTACGAAGTCAACAAGCTTAGTTTCTGCTGCCGATTTGAACTTCAGGGCTGGATCATGCTCCGTAGTTGGCTTCTTTAATGGATTCATGTTCGCCGGATCAACATTGTCCTTATAATACTTCAGCTCCTCGGTGGCACAAACCGACTCTGCGTAGGCCGCATCTCCTTCCTCGCACTCCAAAGCGATTTTACGGCTTCCGTGAACCGTTATTGTCCCCTTGTGACCCGGCATTTTGAGCTGCAAATACACATAACAGGGCCGTGCCATAAACTTGGCGTAGGACGGTCGCCCAAACAGAGCGTGATATGGACTTTGGATTTTCACCACTTCAAACGTTAATGTCTCCGACCTGGAATCATGATCATCTCCAAAGGCCACTTCCAGAGCTATCTTACCAACAGGATATGCGGACTTGCCAGGTACCACACTGTGGAACATCGTATTGGACGGTTTGAGATTTTTATCTGTTAGTCCCATACGGCGGAAGGTCTCATAGTACAAGATATTAATGCTGCTCCCTCCATCTATGAGCACCTTGGTGAACTTGTAACCTCCCACCTGAGGCGCCACCACCAGAGCCAACTGACCCGGATTATCAACCTCGGGAGGGTGATCCTCTCTGCTCCATATGATTGGCTGTTCAGACCAGCGTAGATAACGGGGTACGGCCGGTTCAACATAGTTGACTGCTTGCCTCTGAACCTTCCAGTCTCACTTGTCCAAGCTAATGGTGAAGACATGGTGCTGCCCACTATTCAACTGCTTTGGGTTGCTCTGTTAACCTCACTGTTGCTGCTGTTGGTTGTAACCACCCTGGTTGTTCTGATTATTTTGATTATTATGTCCGCCCGGATTACCATTAAATCCTGAACCGGAATTTCCTCCACCGTAACCCAGCCCGGCTCCTGAGCCACCGTCGGAGCCATGATCATATCGGAAAGCATTGGAGTTCTTGAACTCCTGCATAATGAAGCAATCCTTCCAAAGGTGGTTTGCTGGCACCTCCTTCATACCATGTCTTGGACAGGGCTGGCTCAGTAGATAATTTAGGCAGTCCGGGTTAGGGTTGGGTGCTCCATTGCGATTTGGCGGTTTACCCCTGCGTCGCAGGCCCTTGTCCTGCGCGTTGGTGTTAGCCACAAAGTCCATGTTGCCATCCGCTTTACGCTTACCTCCACCACCATTGCCTACCAAGTGATGCTGCTGACCTTTGGAATTGTTGTTCCTCTTTCCCTTCCCTGCCTTGTCGTCATCAGATTCGGGATCCTTGGTACTATCAGAATCAGCATACTTTACCAAAGCGGCCATGAGGGTCCCCATGTCAGTGCAATGGCGCTTCATCCGTCCCAACTTCAGCTTTAGGGGCCCAAACCGGCAGTTGCCTTCTAAGGTTAAGACTGCGGTGTCAGCGTTGATGCGGTCTGATGAATGCAACACTTGTGAGACCCGGCGCACCCAATGAGTCGTTGATTCTCCTTCCTCCTAGACACATGCATCTAGGTCCACTATCGGCATAGGCTGCTTACATGTATCCTTGAAATTACTAATAAACCGGGCTCGTAATTGGGCCCATGAACTGATAGAGTTGGCCGGTAAGATTTTTAACCAAGTGCAGGCCGTTCCTTCAAGCATCATGGTGAAGTACTTCACACATGCCGCATCATCCACATCAAGCATCTCCATGGCCATCTCATAGCTCTCCACCCACGTCTCTGGGGGTTGATCCACCGTGTAATTTGGTACCTTACGCGGGCCCTTGAAATCCTTGGGCAGGTGCACATTGCGTAAAGCGGGGACAAGGCAAGGCACCCCCAAAGAACTAGAAGTAACACCGGGTTCGACCGAGATAGTTGGCCGAACCGGCGTAAGCTGCCGAGCCTGATACTGTGTGGCTAACTCGGCCTCCCTGCGAGCTCGGGCCCGGTCCACCACCTCCTGAGCGTTATCAGCACCACCTGCCGGGTTGTTGCCGCGGGGTGATCCACGTCGTTCATTGCTTGACACTGCCGGTTCATCCATACGCCTGCTATAGCTCCGGCTTGGGCGAGGGGTCGAGTGGATCCGGTCGCGGCTGTATGAGTATGCTTCCTGTTGGTCCAAAGCTATCCTAAGAAGCTCCTTGACCCGTCGCGTCCCTATCGCCTGCGGTGAGTCGCCTTCAATTGGAATGGCCTCCAGCCGTGCAGCAGCGGCAACAAGATTGTCCATTGGGTTGGAGTAGTGACCCGGAGGTGTTGAGACAGCCTGAGGTATAACAGTGTTTTGACGAGGAGGATTCATCGGACGGGGCTGAACCGGCGCACCGGTCCCAGGAGCTTCCGCCCGGTTCCCCTCCAGCGGATTACTGGTTCCTGCTCCTGGGGTGTTGAAAAGGTCTCTGGCCTCAAAAACCGAAGGCAAACGGGATCGGTACTTCCTCCTCATGACTTCATGCGACGTGTTCTGGTCCAACATGAGCCTGTAGGCTTGTGCGTCTAAAGCGGCCCGCTCTGTGATCATCCTGGCATTCTCAGCTGCCAGGTCCGCTTTGGCCTGGGTGATCTGTTCCTTCACCTTTGCAATCTCCGCGTTGTGGACTTCCTGATCCGCCGGATTAGCTTCTGCCATAAGCGCAGCCAATGCATCAAATAGATCTGATAGAACTTGAGCCGGCGGGCGTGCAGAGCTTCCTGCCCCGACAGCTGTCGCCGCTACTGAACCGGAGGTTATTGGCGCGGCGGTCGAAGAATGAAGCGCTGCTTGTGTGCCGGCCATGAATATTCCAACTCGGCTGGGTAGATCAGAGGGGTCCGGAATACAGTCGCCGTCGGAACAGCCCCCAATCCGGCCATCTTGTAGCTGATATAGAGATTCGGTTTCTCCGGTTGATGACTCGTCGCCAGAATAAACGACAGTCTCGCCGCGAGATTCCGATCCATCCTCGTAACTTCCTCCATGGATAACTCCCACGAAGGCACGCTTCACGGCCGGTTTAACCCGGGCGGACCGCGCACGCTGAGCCGTTTCGACGAGGTCGGTGCAGATGTCCGGCTTAGGGCCCGGTTCACCGATCTTGCCGATGAAAACGTGTATGCCACCAAAGGGGACCCGGTACCCGTACTCAACTGAGCCGGCCTGGGGGCCCCAGCCTGCATCATCGATGTAGAGCTTGCCGTGACGACTTTTAGTCATCCGGCCCACAGCGTAGCCCTCGAGTCCTTCAAAGCGGCCCTCCAAGAACTTGAAACCATCGTGCGATAGCCCCACGGTGGGCGCCAACTGTCGTGGTTTTGTCACGGCAGATGTCCTAGAGAAAGGACTTAGTCGTGGAGCCATCGCGACGGGTTAGCTTTAAGGGATTAAAGTGGACACAGGGACGCAATAGAGTTTATACTAGTTCGGCCCCTTCAATGAAGGTAAAAGCCTACGTCTAGTTGTGATGGGATTGATGGGGTTTCGATGACTAGGGAGCAAACAAGCTTCGCCTATGTCTCGAGTTGTTGTCTGTTGTCCTTGAACCGCCGCCGGGTCATCCCCTTATATACACGGGTGACGCCCATCGGTTCACAGAGTCCCAATACCGGCTCATAGATGTGTCCGGTTTGGTCTCTACTTATTCCTAACTTACAGTACAAGTTAAATACCAACGCCGGTTTACGGCTATAGGCCTTGAACCGGCTATGGGCCTTGAGCCCTCATCTGCCTTCTTGGGTTTTAACATACTTAACTACTGACGAAGTTAACCCGGCCCAGATAGGCCGGTTTACGCCCAGTAGTGATATCCCCAACAGATAGGATCGGTGGGGAAGGAAAGGAGGGATTTCCTTCCTCCCCCTTTGGCCAACGACCCTAGGGCCTTGGAGGGCAAGCAACTATCCCCCTCCACGCCTATATAAAGGTGGGGAGGCATTGGGGGCAGCCACCCTTTGACCCTTGCCGATTACCTCTCCCAACTCCTCCCACGTTTCATCGGTACGCGCTTGGCGAAGCCCTGTTGGAATCCCGCTGCCACCACCACCACCACGCCATCGTGTTGGTTCAGATCTCATCTACCTTCTCTCCCTCCCTTGCTAGATTAAGAAGCAGAGGACGTCACCGAGTCATACATGTGCTAAACTCAGAGGTGTTGATGTCTACTACACAACCTTCTTCTTGTAGACGTTGTTGGGCCTCCAAGTGCAGAGGTTTGTAGGACAGCAGCAAATTTCCCTCAAGTGGATGACCTAAGGTTTATCAATCCGTAGGAGGCGTAGGATGAAGATGGTCTCTCCAAGCAACCCTGCAACCAAATAACAAAGAGTCTCTTGTGTCCCCAACACACCCAATACAATGGTAAATTGTATAGGTGCACTAGTTCGGCGAAGAGATGGTGATACAAGTGCTATATGGATAGTAGATAATAGTTTTTGTAATCTGAAAATATAAAAACAGCAAGGTAACGAATGATAAAAGTGAGCGTAAACGGTATTGCAATGCGTTGAAACAAGGCCTAGGGTTAATACTTTCACTAGTGCAAGTTCTCTCAACAATAATAACATAATTGGATCACATAACTATCCCTCAACATGCAACAAAGAGTCACTCCAAAGTCACTAATAGCGGAGAACGAACGAAGAGATTATGGTAGGGTACGAAACCACCTCAAAGTTATTCTTTCCTATCTATCTGTTGGGCTATTCCTATAAGTGTCACAGACAGCCCTAGAGTTCGTACTAGAATAACACCTTAAGACACAAATCAACCAAAACCCTAATGTCACCTAGATACCGAAGGAAATATGCCCTAGAGGCAATAATAAAGCTATTATTTATTTCCTTATATCATGATAAATGTTTATTATCCATGCTAGAATTGTATTAACCGGAAACATAATACATGTGTGAATACATAGACAAACATAGTGTCACTAGTATGCCTCTACTTGACTAGCTCATTGATCGAAGATGGTTATGTTTCCTAACCATAGACATGAGTTGTCATTTGATTAACGGGATCACATCATTAGGAGAATGATGTGATTGACTTGACCCATTTCGTTAGCTTAGCACTTGATTGTTTAGTTTGTTGTTATTGCTTTCTTCATGACTTATACATGTTCCTATGACTATGAGATTATGCAACTCCCGTTTACTGGAGGAACACTTTGTGTGCCACCAAACGTCACAACGTAACTGGGTGATTATAAAGGTGCTCTACAGGTGTCTCCGAAGGTACTTGTTGGGTTGGCGTATTTCGAGATTAGGATTTGTCACTCCGATTGTCGGAGAGGTATCTCTGGGCCCTCTCGGTAATGCACATCACTTAAGCCTTGCAAGCATTGCAACTAATGAGTTAGCTGCAGGATGATGTATTACGGAACGAGTAAATAGACTTGCCGGTAACGAGATTGAACTAGGTATTGAGATACCGACGATCGAATCTCGGGCAAGTAACATACCGATGACAAAGGGAACAACGTATGCTGTTATGCGGTCTGACCGATAAAGATCTTCATAGAATATGTGGGAGCCAATATGAGAATCCAGGTTCCGCTATTGGTTATTGACCGGAGACGTGTCTCGGTCATGTCTACATTGTTCTCGAACCTGTAGGGTCCGCACGCTTAAGGTTTCGATGACAGTTATATTATGAGTTTATGAGTTTTGATGTACCGAAGGAGTTCGGAGTCCCAGATAAGATCGGGGACATGACGAGGAGCCTCGAAATGGTCGAGATGTAAAGATCGATATGTTGGACGACTATATTCGGACATCGGAAAGATTCCGAGTGATTCGGGTATTTTTCGGAGTACCGAAGAGTTACGGGAATACGTATTGGGCCTTATTGGGCCATACGGGAAAGAAGGAAAAGGGCCTTAAGGGTGGCCGCACCCCTTCCCTTGGTCTAGTTCGAATTGGACTAGGGAAGGGGGGCGCCCCCTTCCTTCCATCTCCTTTTCCCTTCTCTTTTCCTATTCCATATGGGAGGTGGAATCCTACTAGGACTAGGGAGTCCTAGTAGGACTCCACACTTGGCGCGCCCCCTCCTAGGGCCGGCCTCCTCCTCCCTTGCTCCTTTATATACGGGTGCAGGGGGGCACCCCAAAGACACAACAATTGATCCTTGAGATCTATTAGCCGTGTGCGGTGCCCTCCTCCACCATAATCCTCGATAATATTGTAGCGGTGCTTAGGCGAAGCCCTGCGATGGTAGAACATCAAGATCATCACCACGCCGTCATGCTGACGGAACTCTTCCCCGACATTCTGCTGGATTGGAGTCCGGGGATCGTCATCGAGCTGAACGTGTGCTAGAACTCGGAGGTGCCGTAGTTTCGGTGCTTGATCGGTCGGGCCGTGAAGACGTATGACTACATCAACCGCGTTGTGCTAACGCTTCCGCTTCCGGTCTACGAGGGTACATAGACAACACTCTCCCCTCTCGTTGCTATGCATCACCATGATCTTGCGTGTGCGTAGGAATTTTTTTGAAATTACTATGTTACCCAACAGTGGCATCTGAGCCTAGGTTTTATGTGTTGATGTTGTGCACGAGTAGAACACAAGTGAGTTGTGGGCGATATAAGTCATACTGCTTACCAGCATGTCATACTTTGGTTCGGCGGTATTGTTGGATGAAGCGGCCCGGACCGACATTACGCGTACACTTACGCGAGACAGGTTCTACCGACGTGCTTTGCACACAGGTGGCTGGCGGGTGGCAGTTTCTCCAACTTTAGGTGAACCGAGTATGGCTACGCCCGGTCCTTGCGAAGGTTAAAACAGCACCAACTTGACAAACTATCGTTGTGGTTTTGATGCGTAGGTAAGAACGGTTCTTGCTTAGCCCGTAGCAGCCACGTAAAACTTGCAACAACAAAGTAGAGGACGTCTAACTTGTTTTTGCAGGGCATGTTGTGATGTGATATGGTCAAGACATGATGCTAAATTTTATTGTATGAGATGATCATGTTTTGTAACCGAGTTATCGGCAACTGGCAGGAGCCATATGGTTGTCGCTTTATTGTATGCAATGCAATCACGCTGTAATGCTTTACTTAATCACTAAGAGGTAGCGATAGTCGTGGAAGCATAAGATTGGCGAGACGACAACGATGCTACGATGGAGATCAAGGTGTCACACCGGTGACGATGGTGATCATGACGGTACTTCGGAGATGGAGATCACAAGTACACGATAATGATGGCCATATCATATCACTTATATTGATTGCATGTGATTTTTATCTTTTATGCATCTTATCTTGCTTTGATTGATGGTAGCATTATAAGATGATCCCTCACTAAAATTATCAAAGTATAAGTGTTCTCCCTGAGTATGCACCGTTGCGAAAGTTCTTCGTGCTGAGACACCACGTGATGATCGGGTGTGATAGGCTCTACGTTCAAATACACAGGTGCAACACAGTTGCACACATGGAATACTCAGGTTAAATTTGATGAGCCTAGCATATAACAGATATGGCCTCGGAACACGGAGACCGAAAGGTCGAGCGTGAATCATATAGTAGATATGATCAACATAGTGATGTTCACCATTGAAACTACCCCATCTCACGTGATGATCAGACATGGTTTAGTTGATTTGGATCACGTGATCACTTAGAGGATTAGAGGGATATCTATCTAAGTGGGAGTTCTTAAGTAATATGATTAATTGAACTTTAATTTATCATGAACTTAGTCTTGGTAGTTTTAGCATATCTATGTTGTAGATCAATAGCTCGTGTTTAGCTCCCCTGTTTTATTTTGATATGTTCCTAGATAAAGCTAAGTTCAAAAATGTTAGTAGCAATGATGCGGATTGGATCCGTGATCTGAGGTTTATCCTCATTGCTGCACAGAAGAATTATGTCCTTGATGCACCGCTAGGTGACAGGCCTATTGCAGGAGCAGATGCAGACGCTATGAACATTTGGCTAGCTCAATATGATGACTACTAGATAGTTTAGTGCACCATGCTTAACGGCTTAGAATCAGGACTTCAAAGACATTTTGAACGTCATGGACCATATGAGATGTTCCAAAAGTTGAATTTAATATTTCAAGCAAATACCCGAGTTGAGAGATATGAAGTCTCCAACAAGTTCTATAGCTAAAAGATGGAGGAGAATAGCTCAAGCAGTGAGCATGTGCTCAGATTTTCTGGGTACTACAATCGCTTGAATCAAGTGGGAGTTAATCTTCCAGATAAGATAGTGATTGACAGAATTCTCTAGTCACCATCACCAAGTTAGTAGAACTTCGTGATGAACTATGATATGCAAGGGATAACAGAAACGATTCCCAAGCTCTTCGTAATGCTGAAATCAACGAAGGTAGAAATCAAGAAAAATATCAAGTGTTGATGGTAGACAAGACCACTAGTTTCAAGAAAAGGGCAAATGGAAGAAGGGGAACTTCAAGAAGAACGGCAAGCAAGTTGCTGCTCAAGTGAAGAAGCCCAAGTCTGGTCCTAAGCCTGAGACTAAGTACTTCTACTACAAAGGGACTGGTCACTGGAAGCGGAACTGCCCCAAGTAATTGGCGGATAAGAAGGATGGCAAAGTGAACATAGGTATATTTGATATACATGTTATTGATGTGTACTTTACTAGTGTTTATAGCAACCCCTCAGTATTTGATACTAGTTCAGTTGCTAAGAGTAGTAACTCGAAACGGGAGTTGCAGAATGAACAGAGACTAGTTAAGGGTGAAGTGACGATGTGTGTTGGAAGTGGTTCCAAGATTGATATGATCATCATCGCACACTCCCTATACTTTCGGGATTAGTGTTGAACCTAAATAAGTGTTATTTGGTGTTTGCGTTGAGCATAAATATGATTGGATCATGTTTATTGCAATACGGTTATTCATGTAAGTTAGAGAATAATTGTTGTTCTGTTTACATGAATAAAACCATCAATGGTCATACACCCAATGAAAATGGTTTGTTGGATCTCGATCGTGGTGATACACATATTCATAATATTGAAGCCAAAAGATGCAAAGTTAATAATGATAGTGCAACTTATTTGTGGCATTGTCGTTTAGGTCATATTGGTGTAAAGCGCATGAAGAAAATCCATGTTGATGGGTTTTTGGAATCACTTGATTATGAATCAGTTGATGCTTGCGAACCATGCCTCATGGGCAAGATGACTAAGACTCCGTTCTTCGGAACAATGGAGCGAGCAACAGATTTGTTGGAAATCATACATACTGATGTATGTGGTCCGATGAATATTGACGCTCGTGGCAGGTATCATTATTTTCTGATCTTCACAGATGATTTGAGCAGATATGAGTATATCTACTTGATGAAACACAAGTCTGAAATATTTGAAAATTTCAAAGAATTTCAGAGTGATGTGGGGAATCATCGTAACAAAAATAAAAGTTTCTACGATATGATCGCAGAAGTAAAATATTTGAGTTACGAGTTTGACCTTCAGTTAAAACAATGTGAAATAGTTTCACTACTCACGCCACCTGGAACACCACAGTGTAATGGTGTGTCTGAACGTCATAACCATACTTTATTAGATATAGTGTGATCTATGATGTCTCTTACCGATCTACCACTATCGTTTTGGGGTTATGCATTAGAGACAGCTACATTCACGTTAAAAAGGGCACCATCTAAATCCGTTGAGACGACACCGTATGAACTGTGGTTTGGCGAGAAACCTAAGCTGTCGTTTCTTAAAGTTTGGGACTGCAATGCTTATGTGAAAAAGTTTCAACATAATAAGCTCGAACACAAATCGGAAAAATAAATCTTCATAGGATACCCAAAACAAAATGTTGGGTACACCTTCTATCACAGATCCGAAGGCAAGTTATTCATTGCTGAGAATGGATCCTTTCTAGAGAAGGAGTTTCTCTCGAAAGAAGTGAGTGGGAGGAAAGTAGAACTTGATGAGGTAACTATACCTGCTCCCTTATTGGAAAGTAGTTCATCACAGAAATCTATTCCTGTGACTACTACACCGATTAGTGAGGAAGCTAATGATGATCATCATGTAACTTCATATCAAGTTACTACCAAACCTCGTAGGTAAACCAGAGTGAGATCCGCACCAGAGTGGTACGGTAATCCTGTTCTAGAGGTCATGTTACTTGACCATGACGAGCCTACGAACTATGAGGAAGCGATGATGAGCCCAGATTCCGCGAAATGGCTTGAGGCCATGAAATCTGAGATGAGATCCATGTATGAGAACAAAGTATGGACTTTGATTGACTTGCCCAATGATCGGTGAGCCATTGAGATTAAATGGATCTTCAAGAGTAAGACGGACGCTGATAGTAGTGTTACTATCTACAAAGCTAGAATTGTCGCAAAAAATTTTTCGACAAGTTCAAGGTGTTGACTACGATGAGAGTTTCGCACTCGTATTTATGCTTAAGTCTGTCCGAATCATGTTAGCAATTGCCGCATTTTATGAAATCTGGCAAATGGATAAACAAAACTGCATTCCTTAATGGATTTATTAACGAAGAGTTGTATATGATGCAACCGGAAGGTTTTGTCAATCATAAAGGTACTAACAAAATATGCAAGCTCCAGCGATCCATCTATGAACTGGTGCAAGCATTTCGGAGTTGGAATATACGCTTTGATAAGTTGATCAAAGCATATAGTTTTATACAGACTTGCGGTGAAGCCTGTATTTACAAGAAAGTGAGTGGGAGCACTACAGCACTTCTGATAAGTATATGTGAAAGACATATTGTTGATCGGAGATAATGTAGAATTATTCTGCAAAGCATAAAGGAATATTTGAAAGGAGTTTTTCAAAGAAAGACATCGGGAAGCTGCTTACATATTGAGCATCAAGATCTATAGAGATAGATCAAGATGCTTGATAAGTTTTTCAATGAGTACATACCTTGACAAGATTTTGAAGTAGTTCAAAATGGATCAGTCAAAGAAGAAGTTCTTGCCTGTGTTACAACGTGTGAAGTTGAGTAAGACTAAAAACCCGACCACGGCAGAAGATAGAGAGAGAATGAAAGTCATTCCCTATGCCTTAGCCATAGGTTCTATAAAGTATGCCATGTTGTGTACCAGACCTATTGTATACCCTGCCCTGGGTTTGGCAAGGGAGTACAATAGTGATCTAGGAGTAGATCACTGGACATTGGTCAAAATTATCCTTAGTGGAATAAGGATATGTTTCTCGATTATGGAGGTGACAAAAGGTTCGTCGTAAAGGGTTACGTCGATACAAGTTTTGACACTGATCCAGATGACTCTAAGTCTCAATCTGGATACATATTGAAAGTGGGAGCAATTAGCTAGAATAGCTCCATGCAGAGCATTGTTGACATAGAAATTTGCAAAATACTTACGGATCTGAATGTGGCAGACCCATTCACTAAACTTCTCTCACAAGCAAAACATGATCACACCTTAGTACTCTTTGGGTGTTAATCACATAGCGAAATGAACTAGATTATTGACTCTAGTAAACCCTTTGGGTGTTGGTCACATGTCGATGTGAACTATGGGTGTTAATCACATGGTGATGTGAACTATTGATGTTAAATCACATGGCAATGTGAACTAGATTATTGACTCTAGTGCAAGTGGGAGACTGAAGGAAATATGCCCTAGAGGCAATAATAAAGCTATTATTTATTTCCGTATATCATGATAAATGTTTATTATTCATGCTAGAATTGTATTAACCGGAAACATAATACATGTGTGAATACATAGACAAACATAGTGTCACTAGTATGCCTCTACTTGACTAGCTCGTTGATCGAAGATGGTTATGTTTCCTAACCATAGACATGAGTTGTCATTTGATTAACGGGATCACATCATTAGGAGAATGATGTGATTGACTTGACCCATTTCGTTAGCCTAGCACTTGATCGTTTAGTTTGTTGCTATTGCTTTCTTCATGACTTATACATGTTCCTATGACTATGCGATTATGCAACTCCCGTTTACCGGAGGAACACTTTGTGTGCCACCAAACATCACAACGTAATTGGGTGATTATAAAGGTGCTCTACAGGTGTCTCTGAAGGTACTTGTTGGGTTGGCGTATTTCGAGATTAGGATTTGTCACTCCGATTGTCGGAGAGGTATCTCTGGGCCCTCTCGGTAATGCACATCACTTAAGCCTTGCAAGCATTGCAACTAATGAGTTAGTTGCAGGATGATGTATTATGGAATGAGTAAAGAGACTTACCGGTAAAGAGATTGAACTAGGTATTGAGATACCGACGATCAAATCTCGGGCAAGTAACATACCGATGACAAAGGGAACAACGTATGCTGTTATGCGGTCTGACCGATAAAGATCCTCATAGAATATGTGGGAGCCAATATGAGCATCCAGGTTCCGCTATTGGTTATTGACCAGAGACATGTCTCGGTCGTGTCTACATTGTTCTCGAACCCGTAGGGTCCGCACGCTTAAGGTTTCGATGACAGTTATATTATGAGTTTATGAGTTTTGATGTACCGAAGGAGTTCGGAGTCCCGGATGAGATCGGGGACATGACGAGGAGTCTCGAAATGGTCAAGACGTAAAGATCGATATATTGGACGACTATATTCGGACATAGGAAAGGTTCCGAGTGATTCGAGTATTTTTCGGAGTACCGGAGAGTTACGGGAATACGTATTGGGCCTTATTGGGCCATACGGGAAAGAGGGAAAAGGGCCTTAAGGGTGGCCGCACCCCTTCCCTTGGTCTAGTCCGAATTGGACTAGGGAAGGGGGGCGCCCCTTCCTTCCTTCTCCTTTTCCCTTCCTCTTTTCCTATTCCATATGGGAGGTGGAATCCTACTAGGACTAGGGAGTCCTAGTAGGACTCCACACTTGGCGCGCCCCCTCCTAGGGCCGGCCTCCTCCTCCCTTGCTCCTTTATATACGGGTGCAGGAGGCACCCCAAAGACACAACAATTGATCCTTGAGATCTATTAGCCATGCGCGGTGCCCTCCTCCACCATAATCCTCGATAATATTGTAGCGGTGCTTAGGCGAAGCCCTGCGACGGTAGAACATCAAGATCGTCACCACGTCATCGTGCTGACAGAACTCTTCCCCGACATTCTGTTGGATCGGAGTTTGGGGATCATCATTGAGCTGAACGTGTGCTAGAACTCGGAGGTGTCGTAGTTTCGGTGCTTGATCGGTCGGGCCGTGAAGACGTACGACTCCATCAACCGCGTTGTGCTAACGCTTCCGCTTTCGGTCTACGAGGGTACGTAGACAACACTCTCCCCTCTCGTTGCTATGCATCACCATGATCTTGCGTGTGCGTAGGAATTTTTTTGAAATTACTACGTTACACAACAGATACTCCAATGTCACCTCAAGTATCCGTGGGTATGATTATACGATATGCATCACACAATCTCAGATTCATCTATTCAACCAACACATAGAACCTCAAAGAGTGCCCCAAAGTTTCTACCGGAGAATCACGACGAAAACGTGTGCCAACCCCTATGCATAGGTTCATGGGTGGAACCCGCAAGTTGATCACCAAAACATACATCAAGTGAATCATGTGATATCCCATTGTCACCACAGATACGCACGGCAAGACATACATCAAGTGTTCTCAAATCTTTAAAGACTCAATCCGATAAGATAACTTCAAAGGGGAAACTCAATCCATTACAAGAGAGTAGAGGGGGAGAAGAAACATCATAAGATCCAACTATAATAGCAAAGCTCGCGATACATCAAGATCGTATCACCTCAAGAACACATGAGAGAGAGAGATCAAACACATAGCTACTAGTACATACCCTCAGCCCCGAGGGAGAACTACTCCCTCCTCGTCATGGAGAGCACCGGGATGATGAAGATGGCCACCGGAGAGGGATTCCCCCTCCGACAGGGTGCCAGAACGGGTCTAGATTGGCTTTCGGTGGCTACAGAGGCTTCTGGCGGCGGAACTCCCGATCTATTGTCTCCCAGGTTGCTTTCCTTCCAAAAATAAGTTCCGTGAAGTTTC
Organism: Triticum urartu; assembly: GCF_003073215.2. NCBI lineage: Eukaryota > Viridiplantae > Streptophyta > Magnoliopsida > Poales > Poaceae > Triticum > Triticum urartu. Next base: position 125,611,914 of record NC_053024.1, on the reverse strand, counting down.
AGGTCAATTGGACTCCGTTTGATTTTCCTTTTCTGTGATATTCTAAAACAAGGAAAAAACAGAAACTAGCACTGGGCTCTAGGTTGATAGGTTAGTCCCAAAAAGCATATAAAACATCCAAGGTTGATAATATAATAGCATGGAACAATCAAAAATTATAGATACGTTGGAGACGTATCAGGTGTCATCCGTTCGGCACTAGATCGGTTGGATCTTGCTTGGATCACGAAGAGTACGACTACATCAACTGTGTTATGATGCTAACGCTTTCGGTCTACAAGCGTATGTAGACACAGTCCCCTCTCGTAGCTAGGTTACCATGTTGCGGTCACCTCCAGCGTGTGTGTGTTTGGGAACGTATCATGCAATTTCAAAAAAATTCCTACAATCATGCAAGATCTATCTAGGAGATGCATAGCTACGAGAGGGGAGAGTGTGTACATGTACCCTCATAGACCGAAAGCGGAAGCGTTAGGTTAACGCGGTTGATGTAGTCGAACGTCTTCACGATCCAACCGATCCAAGTACCGAACGTACGGCACTTCCGTGTTCAGCACACGTTCAGCTCGATGACGTCCCTCGAGCTCTTCATCCAGTAGAGGGTCGAGGGAGAGTTTCATCAGCACGACGGAGTGGTGACGGTGTTGATGATGTGATCCGCACAGGGCTTCGCCTAAGCACTTCGACAATATGACTGAGGTGGTAAACTGTGGAGGGGGGCACCGCACACGGCTAAGATAAATCTTGGTGTCCCTTTGGGGTGCCCCCCGCCCCTGTATATAAAGGGGGGAGGAGGAGGTGGCTGGCCCAAGGGGGGCGCGCCAAGGGGGGAGTCCTACTTGGACTCCTAGTCCAAGTAGGATTCGCCCCCCCCCCTTCTTCCAACTAATGGAAAGGGGAAAGGGGGAGAGGGAAAGGAAAGGGGAGCCGCGCCCCCCACCCCTAGTCCAATTCGGTTTAGGCTTGGGCGCGCCACCTCTTGTGGCAGCCTCCCTCTCTCCACTATGGCCCAAGAGGCCCATTAACTTTCCAGGGGGGTTCCGGTAGCCTCCCGGTACTCCGAAAAATCCCCGAACCTTATCGGAACCATTACGGTGTCCGTATATAACCTTCCAATATATCAATCTTTACCTCTCGACCATTTCGAGACTCCTAGTCATGTCCGTGATCTCATCCGGGACTCCGAACAAACTTCGGTCAACAAAACACATAACTCATAATACAAATCATCATCGAACATTAAGCGTGCAGACCCTACGGGTTCAAGAACTATGTAGACATGACCGAGACACATCTCCGGTTAATAACCAATAGCAGAACCTGGATGCTCATATTAGCTCCTACATATCCTACGAAGATCTTTATCAGTCAAACCGTGCTACCTCTTGAGCACTACGTTGGTTTTCCCTTGAAGAGGAAAGGGTGATGCAGCAAAGTAATATAAGTATTTCCCTCAGTTTTTTAGAACCAAGGTATCAATCTAGTAGGAGATCACGCTCAAGTCCCACACAACTACACAAACAAATAAGAACCTCGCAACCAATGCGATAAAGGGGTTGTCAAGCCCTTCACGGTCACTTAATAGAGTGAGATCTGATAGATATGATAAGGTAATATTTTTGCTATTTTTATGATAAAGATGCAAAGTAAAATAAATGGCAATGGAAATAACTAAGTATTGCAAGATTAATATGATGAAAGATAGACCTGGGGTCCATAGGTTTCACTAGTGGCTTCTCTCAAGAGCATAAGCATTACGGTGGGCAAACGAATTACTGTCGAGCAATTGATAGAATTGAGCATAGTTATGAGAATATCTAGGTATGATCATGTATATAGGCATCACGTCCGAGACAAGTAGACCGAAACGATTCTGCATCTACTACTATTACTCCACACATCAACCGCTATCCAGCATGCATCTAGAGTATTAAGTTCATAAGAACAGAGTAATGCTTTAAGGAAGATGACATGATGTAGAGGGATAAACTCATGCAATATGATATAAACCCCATCTTTTTATCCTCGATGGCAACAATACAATACGTGTCGGTTCCCTTTCTGTCACTGGGATCGAACACCGCAAGATTGAACCCAAAGCTAAGCACTTCTCCCATTGCAAGAAAGATCAATCTAGTAGGCCAAACCAAACTGATAATTCGAAGAGACTTGCAAAGATAAACCAATCATACATAAAAGAATTCAGAGGAGAATCAAATATTGTTCATAGATAATCTCGATCATAAACCCACAATTCATCGGATCTCGACAAACACACCGCAAAAGAAGATTACATCGAATAGACCTCCAAGAAAATCGAGGAGAACTTTGTATTGAGATCCAAAGAGAGAGAAGAATCCATCTAGCTAATAACTATGGACCCGTAGGTCTGAAGTAAACTACTCGCACATCATCGGAGAGGCCATGGAGTTGATGTAGAGGCCCACCGTGATCAATGCCCCCTCCGGCGGAGCTCCGGAAAAGACCCCGAGATGGGATCTCTCGGGTACAGAAGGTTGCGGCGGTGGAATTAGGTTTTTGTGGTGCTCCTGGATGTTTGGGGTACGTGGATATATATAGGAGGAAGAAGTACGTCGGTGGAGCAACGGAGGGCCCACGAGGGTGGAGGGCACGCCTAGTGGGTAGGTGCGCCCCCCTGCCTCGTGCCTTCATCCCTTGTTTCTTGACGGCCACTCCAAGTCTCCTGGATCACGTTTGTTGAGAAAATCACGTTCCTGAAGGTTTCATTCCGTTTGGACTCCGTTTGATATTCCTTTTCTTCGAAACCCTAAAATAGGCAAAAAACAGTAATTTGGGCTGGGCCTCCGGTGTAACATCCCAAATTTTCAATTTGGAATGTTATACATTAGATCATCATGCATATCTTATTTTCTTGCATTTTGGTCGATCCTAGAAATTTCACGCAACTCAAGGACCTTCGGAGAGAGTTGGAAATTTCGTTATTTTCATATTTGAGAGTTTTCTCGAATTTGAAAAGAGGATCATTTGATTTATTTATTTAATCTTCAATTATTTTCCTATATCAAAAATATAAGAGAGGGAATAATATGACTTTCCCAAAATCGAGGAAAAATGAAGATTTAATAAATAGATCAAGTTTTGGTTTTGCCAGAGTTTTATTTGCATTTTATTTGGATAGGGAAAAATGCGCGTTTTCAAAAATTGCATTTTAGGTCCGGAGTAAAGTTCATTTTGTTCGGCTCATTTTTAGGAGTCGGGGAAAATTTACTTTAGGTTTTTCGGAGTTCGTTTAGTTTCTTTTTCTTTTGTTTTTTGCGCGCGAAAAACCAGTTAAAAAAAAGAGCCTCCCGCCAGGCCAGCCGGGCCAAAGGCCCAGCCAGCCGGCCACCCCAGCCCCGCACGCGCGCCAGCGCCAGGCGCCAGCCAGGCCGCCGCCTCGCTCTAAGCCGAGTCCGGCTTGGACTCTGGCCGGTTAGCCCCCCCCCCCTTTTCCTTGTTTCGTTTTCCTTTTTCCTCTCTTTTTCTTGCCCCCTACCCCAAGTAGACCCCCCCTCACCTATATAAATACCCCCATAGACCCCCCTCTCCTCACACCAAAAACCCAAACCCCCCTCTCCTCACACCAAAAACCCAAACCCCCTCTCCTCCCCAAGCCGCGCCCCACCCCGCGCCCCTCACCCGCCGCCGCCGCCCCTATAGCGCCGCCGCTGCCGCCCTAGCACGCCGCCGTCGCCAACGTTCGCCTCGCCTCACCGGAGGTAGCCCCGCGCCTCTCTTTTTCTTCCCCGCGGTTCGGTTCTTTTAAAGAAACCGTTCCGGTTTTCTTTTCCGGTTTTTCTCTCCGATTCTTCGTTTCGGTTTCTTTTCCGAAACCCTAGATCGGTTTTCCATTTTCTTTTTCGGTTTTTTTTCCGAAAACCCTAGATCGGATTCGTTTTCTTTTACGATTTAGTTGCCTTTGGACCGTTCGCCGGACCGTTCGTCCTAACGAACGTGATCACCGGATTCTTCTAGGTTTACGAACGTCCATTCGTTTAACCATTCTTCGTTTTCTTTCTCGCCCGATTTATTCCGCGATCACGATCTTAGATTCGATCTTCGTTCTAGTTTATCTTCTCGCCCGTTTATCGGAATCAGGTGATTCAAGCGCCTGGAGTTTCATTTCGAAACCGCCGTTCCGTCTAATCAACCTAAACAAGTTTTTGCCCCGGTAAAATTTGACCTAGTTTCAACTTGCTAGAACCGAGTCGTTTTCTTCCGCCGTTTGTTTTTTCCGTTTGTTTGTCCGGTTCGTTCGTTCTTTGCAACCGGAGTTCTTAAGTTGAACTACCTGGTTCGATCTCTTGTTCGAGTTTACCTGTGCATTAGATGAGTACTTATTGTGTGGTTACTATTGTTTGCTTACGATAGATTGACCGGAGTGTGACGAGTAGATCTATCAAGAGTTTAAGTGCGAATCATCTTCATCTACATTGCAGGCAAGTTCACACTTTGATCATACCTTTTCAACATGGTGTCTCGATCATCCATCTTCTCAAACACCGTGCAGTGCGAGAAAACAAATGGAGGCGATCGAGTCGTGTGGGGAAAAGTGCGCAAACCTCTGCAGAGTGTACAAACTAATCATGATTAGTCATGTCCCCGGTTATGGACAACTTGAGTATCTAGTACTTGAATATCATGTGAATCTCAACATGTTACTTCTAATTAATGTTGTTGGGTTTTAATTGTTCACTTAATTGGGATCGGAATGCTGTCAACCATTCTCGATGTTTCACAACCACCATGTTAGTTAAATAAATCTATTCCTTTGCAGTAGGGAAAAATTGGCTTTTCGCAGAAACCTTATAACCATAGAGCTTTTCCACCAGCCAAATATGCATGTAGTGATAGCCATTGTTCATCATTTTCTCTATGGTGTGAATTTGCCAGTACATTCAATGTACTGACCCGTTTCGGGCTGCAACGTCTCATGTTGCAGGATTATCTTATGACGAGTAAGTGATACGTTAGGGTTACGATTTCTACACTCAACTTTGCCGTTGGTGTTGATGGGAATCCACAACCTTGTTGCTTCCGCTATTTGGATTGAGGTAATAGTATTTATGTTACTTTATACATGTGATTTACCTCTGTTATAAATCCTTCGAGTATTGTGTGTGTCAGCATAGTGATCCAGGGATGACACCTAAGCACAGAGACTTGATCCATTCAGGTCAGGTCGCTACAAGATGGTATCAGAGCACATGTTGACTGTAGGGCGTGACCCTAGAAACTGGGAAGCCCATAGCAAAGATTTTTCTCTACAACTTTCCCTTTCAAAAGGATCTTTTACCTCTCTTCTCTTCTGAGTTTATTCAAATTTCCCTTTAGTGAAACCATACCCCCTTTCCCTTTTGACCACTCGAAGATTCGACTGATGAGACCACTCCAAGAAGTACAGGATATTAGATAAGTAAGACCATTTCGGAATGAAGAGGATTTTACCATACATTATGATAATGGAAACTACAACTGTGAAGACTCTGAAGATTAGGAGAATTGGAGGCTCTGAAGAATCCCCAGATTTGTATGACCTAGGAATGCTACCCTTATGGAACTTGGCAGATTATGAAAGTTGTCGATACCCGAGATCAAGGTGTATCGGAGAAAGACTGAAACAAGGAGTATGAGAACTCGAAGTTTTTTCAAAGAAACCCTAAGGCAGGAGATATCAACTGTGGAGAGATAGCTCATGGAAATGACAAGAGCAGAAACACGGTTATCCGTGATGTCATCCCCCGCTAATGCTATTGTCACCGTGCTGAGTTAAGGATGCATGTCATCAGAATGGATTTGATGGAAGAAGGTTGATGGAGCACCCATCATAAGATGAAGTTTTAGCCCTAGCCGGTGTATCACCAGGATCTGGAGTAGTACATCAAGAAGTTTAAAATGGAGCTCCAGGAAGTTGTATTAGACAAGGAAGTATTTCATGAGGAACTCAGGATCCTGAAGATGAGAGTAGCCAAGCTGGAGGAGCAAAACCTCGAGAAACCGGAGATTCGTCAGGAACTAGACCATGGTTCATGCCAAGGATGTTGAAACCTAGAAGTTTGGAATGCAATTCCAGAATATTCAAGGATGTCACGAGAGATTTCACGTCAATAGAGATGATCTGGCAAAAGAACTTGAGAAGACAAGCATGATCGGAAGAAGCCATTGGAGGCATGAACAAGACTTGAAGAGTTTGGAGACGTTGAAGATTTATTGACCTTAGAAGACCAAAACCCTGTTATATACCTACGTTAGATGCGACGTTTGTGAGCTGTCATTTGTTTGATGTTTTTTTCGACAGCCACAACAAAAATCTGTCTTTTCAAAACTTTTGTTTGTATTGTGTGCATCCCTCTCTCTTGATCTCTCTTATCTCACCCCAAACCCATGGACCCAATAGATGATGAATGGAGATGAGCTTGTATTTTCTGGACCGATGAGTCAATTGGAGACAGACCGATGGATTCAGAACATGGAGGATCATATGGAGAACAACCCTATAGTCGGAAAGGATATGGCCCAGCATGCTCTTCAATGCTTTGAAAGAGGTGCTGCTACTTGGTGGAGGATGTACCAAACCATCAATGGATGGCAAGGAGTAACCACTTGGAAAGAATTTAAGTTAACTTTGCTAAAGTCTCAGTTTGTGTCCCAGAAATTGAAGCCTTATGGAAAGGATATGCAGAAAACTTATGCATGCAAGCTTTGTGGAGAAATAGGACACAACCCTAAAGAACACAAGGATGAATGCCCTAATTGTGAAGGAAGTCACCCAGCTGAAGAATGCCCAACTAGGCAGATCACTTGTTTCTTGTGTGAAGGGACTACCCACTATCCTGCTCAGTGTCACATTTACCCCATGGTACAACGAACCATCCAGAAGAAGAACGAAGTAATGAAAGGAGCCCTTATGGAAAGTTTAGAAGAATCTGTGATGAAGGAAGAGGTGGAGGACACACCCAAAGAGGAACCAATTAAACCCTGCACCAAGTCTTGCTATTCATGTGGAGAAGAAGGACACATCGCCCAGAATTGTATGAATGGGAATCTAGTAGAATTCCCGGCTGAGGAAGTAGAGTATGACCCACAGGAAATAGAAGCCCTGATTGGAATGGAAAAGTCCAGAAAGAGAAGTAGATTGGATTCCAGGAAGGATCTGAGTCATGTCACCTGTTATGGGTGCAAGGAGTCAGGGCACTACCTCAACAAATGCCCAAAAAGGAAACCTCGATACTTGTCAGAAGTAATATGTTTTAGTTGTAATAAAGCAGGGCACTTTGCCAGAGATTGTCCGAAGGAGAAGGAGACTTGTGATAAGTAGTTGAGTTTGTAACAGAAGAAATATAGTCGTAGTAGTGAGGACATTTTCCTTTATATTGAGGTGTTGAGTTGAGGCATGTAATGGAAAAACAGGAGATTGTAATAATTTGAGAATCAATAAAGTTAGCAGTGTTGGTACTGATATGGATTTTATGAGTTGTTACTCTATGAAGAAAGATGTTGACCATTTTTGAGGATATGAGAAATATGGTCTATAAAATATTGGAGCATTTTAAGGGTGGTAGTACCCTGTAAGAACCATTGACCCCTGGAAAAGATAAGCATACTCCACTGAGTGGATTTCGGACAAAATGAATACGAGTTTTGTCTCGATATGTGTGATACCCCAAGAGTATGTGGGATGAAGTTGGAGACCGACAGTTGTTTGGACCAAATGTGATCAAGGAGTCAGAAGAGAATGTTAAGTCGATTCGAGATAGACTGAAGGTAGCTCAGTCCAGGCAGAAGAGTTATCCTGACAAAAAAACGCAAAGAGGTAGCCTATGAAATTGGAGACAGAGCATGTCTTCATGTGTTCCCTCTGCGAGGAGTTAAACGAATTGGAGTTAAGGTAAAGTTAGCCCCAAGATTTGTAGGACCATACCGAGTTTTGGATCGTATGGGAGAAGTGGTCTACAAGTTGGAGTTACCCGAAGGACTGTCGGGAGTTCAAGATGTGTTTCATGTTTCCCAGTTGAAGAAGTGCCATGCAGAGATGGCCAATATTCTCATGTAAGGACGCTTGACCCTGGAAAGGATAATGATGTGGAATATGGATTTCATAAGTATAAGTTTTATCTCGGTATATGGGATACCCCACGAGGATGAAGAGATGAAGTACTATTGGATATAAAGGAGGTATGATGTTGGTAATATGGAGCAATGGAAACCACATGACAAGTCTGAGTACTCACGTCTTGGTTTGGTGCCAATAGAAGGAAGGAAGATAGTACAATTGGATGGATTTAAGAATACTAGGAAGTTGGAACAATGACTAGTTGCCCCGTGGATAAGTTCAAGGACTACAAGTGATGAGATGTGCCATAACCCCCAGGCCCCAGGACCTGCCAAGAAGCAAGCACATTCTTGTTGAAGGAAAAACCCTGGAAGTGGATATACCTTTGTCGACAGACGATTTTATACGAGTTTACGCAAAACCTGAGAGTTGTGAAGGAACGATAGATGGTTGTTTGGCTTGCAGAATCTATGGATTTATTCGAACTTGGTTCGTCGACAAGATAAATTCTGCAATGCTTGTGAGGATGACTGAGTGTTAGAATGCGAGATTCGCTAAACCATATACAAGGTAATGATTTGGGTGCGGGATGGATTGATCACCATACCGACTTACTCTTATTATTCACCTTGCTATACGGGATGGTAAATCTGAGTGACTTGCCTATAGTAGAGAGACGGCGATATTAAACCTTGTAAACCTTAGAATGGTATAAGTATTTTTTTCCCTTGTACACGGCAGCTTTTGCCAACCGTAGGTTATACGGTGAGGATCAACCCAGACCCATTTCCTGCAGGAGAAACCATAAATTGTTGACCACCATGAGATATCGATAGTTGTTTAGTTTTGGCGCTAGACCCGTCAGCTAAGAAGACCCAAGCTCGGAATAACCTTACTAAGAGGAAATGACAGAAGAATTGAGTAAAAGGTTATGCCACTACCTGAAGAGCCTAGAGAAGGAATTATCCTTACGATCTGAGAAGACGGCACTGTCAAGAATAAGGATGGAGTATATGAGTTTTGATGGAACCGTAACAATGATTCTAAGGGTGGTAGCACCCCAGACACCGTGTGATGATCGATGGATTTTGAGAAGACCCCAAACCCTAACCTTTTCTTGCTAGCCTCTCCAAATTTCGAGGACGAGATTCCTTTTAAGGGTGGTAGGTTTGTAACATCCCAAATTTTCAATTTGGAATGTTATACATTAGATCATCATGCATATCTTATTTTCTTGCATTTTGGTCGATCCTAGAAATTTCACGCAACTCAAGGACCTTCGGAGAGAGTTGGAGATTTCGTTATTTTCATATTTGAGAGTTTTCTCGAATTTGAAAAGAGGATCATTTAATTTATTTATTTAATCTTCAATTATTTTCCTATATCAAAAATATAAGAGAGGGAATAATATGACTTTCCCAAAAGCGAGGAAAAATAAAGATTTAATAAATAGATCAAGTTTTGGTTTTGCCGGAGTTTTATTTGCATTTTATTTGGATAGGGAAAAATGCGTGTTTTCGAAAACTGCATTTTAGGTCCGGAGTAAAGTTCATTTTGTTTGGCTCATTTTTAGGAGTCGGGGAAAATTTACTTTAGGTTTTTCGGAGTTCGTTTAGTTTCTTTTTCTTTTGTTTTCTGCGCGCGAAAAACCAGTTAAAAAAAAGAGCCTCCCGCCAGGCCAGCCGGGCCAAAGGCCCAGCCAGCCGGCCACCCCAGCCCCGCACGTGCGCCAGCGCTAGGCGCCAGCCAGGCCGCCGCCTCGCTCTAAGCCGAGTCCGGCTTGGACTCTGGCCGGTTAGCGCCCCCCCCCTTTCCTTGTTTCGTTTTCCTTTTTCCTCTCTTTTTCTTGCCCCCTACCCCAAGTAACCCCCCCCCCTCACCTATATAAATACCCCCATAGACCCCCCTCTCCTCACACCAAAAACCCAAACCCCCTCTCCTCACACGAAAAACCCAAACCCCCTCTCCTCACACCAAAAACCCAAACCCCCTCTCCTCCCCAAGCCGCGCCCCACCCCGCGCCCCTCACCCGCCGCCGCCGCCCCTATAGAGCCGCCGCCGCCCTAGCACGCCGCCATCGCCACCGTTCGCCCCGCCTCGCCGGAGGTAGCCCCGCGCCTCTCTTTTTCTTCCCCGCGGTTCGGTTCTTTTAAAGAAACCGTTCCGGTTTTCTTTTCCGGTTTTTCTCTCCGATTCTTTGTTTCGGTTTCTTTTCCGAAACCCTAGATCGGTTTTCCGTTTTCTTTTTCGTTTTTTTTCCGAAAACCCTAGATTGGATTCGTTTTCTTTTCCAATTTAGTTGCCTTTGGACCGTTCGCCGGACCGTTCGTCCTAACGAACGTGATCACCGGATTCTTCTAGGTTTACGAACGTCCGTTCGTTTAACCGTTCTTCGTTTTCTTTCTCTCCGGATTTATTCCGCGATCGCAATCTTAGATCCGATCTTCGTTCTAGTTTATCTTCTCGCCCGTTTGTCGGAATCAGGTGATTCAAGCGCCTGGAGTTTTGTTTCGAAACCGCCGTTCTGTCTAATCAACCTAAACAAGTTTTTGCCCCGGTAAAATTTGACCTAGTTTCAACTTGCTAGAACCGAGTCGTTTTCTTCCGCCGTTTGTTTTTTCCGTTTCTTTGTTCGGTTCGTTCTTTCTTTGCAACCGGAGTTCTTAAGTTGAACTACCTGGTTCGATCTCTTGTTCGAGTTTTACCTGTGCATTAGATGAGTACTTATTGTGTGGTTACTATTGTTTGCTTACGATAGATTGACCGGAGTGTGACGAGTAGATCTATCAAGAGTTTAAGTGCGAATCATCTTCATCTACATTGCAGGCAAGTTCACACTTTGATCATACCTTTTCTACAACCCAGTTTTATTGCATTAGATCAATCCTCACACATTGCATGATTAGGATCTAGTTAAATTGTGGGATGGGAAGTAGATGAGGTAGTACCTATTACCTGTTTATTATCAAACCTTTGGGAGTTACTTCTACGTTTGCTTATTATGCTATGCTATGCTAGTAGACGTGGATTGGGTGAGTCATATCCATGACAGATGTGAGTTGATAATTTTAATGGTTTATCTAAGGTGGCAACTTAAACACACATCTGGGTGGATTGAGGCACCTGATGTCTATCAGGACTTGCCTGTTTTTTTTGGACCGCCACCCAGGCTCAAAGGGATCATAAGATAATTCATGCTAGAAACTTCCGTGTGCAGCCACATGCTACTATGGGCTCTGGCATAGTTTACTAAGTTGTGCGAACTCTTACGGGGTGGACTAGCAGATGTAGGGGTTGTAGGTGGTACGGTCTACCCCACATGTAAGGTGCTAGCGCTTCTGAAAGACTATGTCTCGATCATCCGTCTTCTCAAACACCGTGCAGTGCGAGAAAACAAACGGAGGCGATCGAGTCGTGTGGGGAAAAGTGCACAAACCTCTGCAGAGTGTACAAACTAATCATGATTAGCCGTGTCCCCGGTTATGGACAACTTGAGTATCTAGTACTTGAATATCATGTGAATCTCAACATGTTACTTCTAATTAATGTTGTTGGGTTTTAATTGTTCACTTAATTGGGATCGGAATGCTGTCAACCATTCTCGATGTTTCACAACCACCATGTTAGTTAAATAAATCTATTCCTTTGCAGTAGGGAAAATTGGCTTTTCGCAAAAACCTTATAACCATAGAGCTTTTCCACCAGCCAAATATGCATGTAGTGATAGCCATTGTTCATCATTTTCTCTATGGTGTGAATTTGCCAGTACATTCAATGTACTGACCCGTTTCGGGCTGCAACGTCTCATGTTGCAGGATTATCTTACGACGAGTAAGTGATACGTTAGGGTTACGATTTCTACACTCAACTTTGCCGTTGGTGTTGATGGGAATCCACAACCTTGTTGCTTCCGCTATTTGGATTGAGGTAATAGTATTTACGTTCCTTTATACATGTGATTTACCTCTGTTATAAATCCTTCGAGTACTGTGTGTGTCAGCATACTGATCCAGGGATGACACCTAAGCACAGAGACTTGATCCATTCGGGTCGGGTCGCTACATCCGGTTAGTAGGTTAGTCCCAAAATGATATAAAAGTGTAAAATAAAGCCCATTGACATCCAAAATAGATAATATAATAGCATGGAGCAATAAAAAATTATAGATACGTTGGAGACGTATCAAGCATCCCCAAGCTCAATTCCTGCTCGTTCTCGAGTAGGTAAATGATAAAAGGAGAATTTTTGATGTGGAATTCTTTCTAACATATTTCTCAATGTAATTTTTCTTATTCTGGCCTGAATGTTCAGATCCATAAGATTCAAGATACAAGTTTAATATTGACATAAAAATAATAATACTTCAAGCATACTAACTAAGTTGTTATGTCTTCTCAAAATAACATGGCCAAAGAAAGTTATCCCTACAAAATCATATAGTCTGGCTATGCTCTATCTTCACGACACAAAATATTTAAATCATGCACAACCCCGATGACTAGCCATGCAATTATTTCATACTTTTGATGTTCTCAAACTTTTTCAATCTTCACACAATATATGAGCGTGAGCCATGGATATAGCACTATGGTGGAATAGAATGGTGGTTGTGGAGAAGAAAAAAAGGAGAAGATAGTCTCCAATCAACTAGGTGTATCAATAGGCCATGGAGATGCCCATTAATAGATATCAATGTGAGTGAGTAGGGATTGCCATGCAACGGATGCACTAGAGCCATAAGTATATGAAAGCTCAACAAAAGAAACTAAGTGGGTCTGCATCCAACTTGCTTGCTCACGAAGACCTAGGGCATTTAAAGGAAGCCCATCATTGGAATATACAAGCCAAGTTTTATAATGAAAAATTCCCACTAGTATATGAAAGTGGTATCATAGGAGACTCTTTATCATGAAGATCATGGTGCTACTTTGAAGCACTAGTGTGGAAAAAGGATAGTAGCATTGTCCCTTCTCTCTTTTTCTCTCATTTTTTATATTTGGGCCTTCTTTTTTTGGCCTCTTTTCTCTTTTTTGAGTCTGGAGTCTCATCCCGACTTGTCGGGGAATCATAGTCTCTGTCATCCTTTCCTCACTTGGGACAATGCTCTAATAATGATGATCATCACACTTTATTTACTTACAACTCAAGAATTACAACTCAATACTTAGAACAAAATATGACTCTATGTGAATGCCTCCGGCGGTGTACCGAGATGTGCAATGATACATGAGTGACATGTATGAAAGAATTATGAACGGTGGCTTTGCCACAAATACGATGTCAACTACATGATCATGCAAGCAATATGACAATGATGAAGCGTGTCATAATAATGGAACGGTGGAAAGTTGCATGGCAATATATCTCGGAATGGATATGGAAATGCCATAGTAGGTAGGTATGGTGGCTATTGAGGAAGGTATATGGTGGGTTTATGGTACCGGCGAAAGTTCCGCGATACTAGAGAGGCTAGCAATGGTGGAAGGGTGAGAGTGCGTATAATCCATGGACTCAACATTAGTCATAAAGAACTCACATACTTATTGCAAAAATCTATTATTATCAAAACAAAGTATTATGCGCATGCTCCTAGGGGGGATAGATTGGTAGGAAAAGACCATCGCTCGTCCCCGACCGCCACTCATAAGGAAGACAATCAATAAATCAATCATGCTCCGACTTCATCACATAACGGTTCACCATACGTGCATGCTACGGTAATCACAAACTTCAACACAAGTATTTCTCAAATTCACAACTACTCAACTAGCATGACTCTAATATCAGCATCTCCATATCTGAAAACAATTATCAAGTATCAAACTTCTCATAGTATTCAACGCACTTGTATGACAGTTTTTATTATTGCCATGTTGTTATAAAGGACTCTCAAAATAATATAGTGAAGCATGAGAGAACAATAGTTTATATAAAACAAATACACCTCCATGCTCTAAAAGATATAACTGAAGCACTATAGCAAAAACTATATAGCTCAAAAGATATAAGTGAAGCACATAGAGTATTCTAATAAATTTCAATTCGTGTGAGTCTCTCTCAAAAGGTGTGTACAGCAAGGATGCTTGTGGTAAACTATAAATCAAAGACTCAAATCATACAAGACGCTCCAAGCAAAACACATATCATGTGGTGAATAAAAATATAGCTCCAAGTAAAGTTACCGATAGACGAAGACGAAAGAGGGGATGCCTTCCGGGTATCCCCAAGCTTAGGCTTTTTGGTGTCCTTGAAATTTACCTTGGGGTGCCATGGGCATCCCCAAGCTTAGGCTCTTGCCACTCTTTTTTCCATAATCCATCAAATCTTTACCCAAAACTTCAAAACTTCACAACACAAAACTCAAAATAGAAAATCTCATGAGCTCCGTTATCGAAAGAAAACAAAACACCACTTCAAGGTACTTTAATGAACACATTATTTATTTATATTGGTGTTAAACCTACTGTATTCCAACTTCTCTATGGTTTATAAACTCTTTTACTAGCCATAGATTCATCAAAATAAGCAAACAACACAAGAAAAACAGAATCTGTCAAAAACAGAAGTCTGTAGTAATCTGTAGCTAACGCACGTTCTGGAACCCTAAAAATTCTAAAATAAATTGATGGACGTGATGAATTTGTCTATTAATTATCTGAAAAAAGAATTAACTAAATATCACTTTCCAAATAAAAAAGGCAGCGATTCTCGTGAGCGCTAAAGTTTCTGTTTTCTACAGCAAGATCAAAAAGACTTTCCCCAAGTCTTCCCAACGGTTCTACTTGGCACAAACACTAATTAAACACAAAAAACACAACCAAAACAGAGGCTAGATAAATTATTTATTACTAAACAGGAGCAAAAAGCAAGGAATAAAAATAAAATTGGGTTACCTCCCAACAAGCGCTATCGTTTAACGCCCCTAGCTAGGCATAAAAGCGAAGATAGATCTAGGTATTGCCATCTTTGGTTTTAGGGAAGAAAAGAGCAAAATTATTATCTATGGCATTAATATTTATATTTTGATAAATCACATGGTTGTTAATGGTAGAAGAAATATTAAGCATTTTACGGAAATTTGCATCTAAGCTAGCTTTCATCTCTTTGATAGATTCGTTTTGGTAGGAGAGCAAAAGAGATGTGGATTCAACCCTCTCATTCATGGGGTGCCCAAATATGGTTTTCATATTTTCATAAGTATCTACGGCATCCCCTTCAATAAAACCTTCTTCAAAAATAGAATCTAGGACATGCTTAAATGAAGAAGGTAGGGCAACATAAAATCTTTTTAAGTAAATTTCAATTTGGTATTGGGGCACATAGCTGGCCCGGATCCTTAATAGTCTATCGCAAGCATCTTTCAAAGATTCATCGAGTAAATAACGAAAAATTCCAGAATCATCTTCATCAAAATTATTAAGATTCTCATTGGTAAATTCGGTAGGTCTTTCCATAGCATCATTTTTATGAGTTTAGTGAGAATAGAAGGATTGTCAAAAGTACTAAAACTCGGGAGAGAACCCCCAACCCTTTTTGATTCCGACATGGCGAAAGAAAGGAGAGCGGAAAAGAGAGGGCGAATAAAATGGCAAGGGTGAAGTGGGGGAGAGGAAAACGAGAGGCAAATGGAAAATAATGTAATGCGAGGGATAAGAGTTTGTGATGGGTACTTGGTATGTCTTGACTTGACTTGGCGTGAATCTCCCCGGCAACGGCGCCAGAAATCCTTCTTGCTACCTCTTGAGCACTGCGTTGGTTTTCCCTTGAAGAGGAAAGGGTGATGCAGCAAAGTAGCGTAAGTACTTCCCTCGGTTTTTGAGAACTAAGGTATCAATCCAGTAGGAGATCACGCTCAAGTCCCACGCACCTACACAAAAAATAAGAACCTTGCAACCAACGCGATAAAGGGGTTGTCAAGCCCTTCACGGTCACTTACGAGAGTGAGATCTGATAGATATGATAAGATAATATTTTTGGCATTTTTATGATAAAGATGCAAAGTAAAATGAACGGCAAAGGAAATAACTAAGTATTGGAAAATTAATATGATGAAAGATAGACCCTTGGGCCATAGGTTTCACTAGTGGCTTCTCTCAAGAGCATAAGTATTACGGTGGGTAAACGAATTACTGTCGAGCAATTGGTAGAATTGAGCATAGTTATGAGAATATCTAGGTATGGTCATGTATATAGGCATCATGTCCGAGACAAGTAGACCGAAATGATTCTGCATCTACTACTATTACTCCACACATCGACCGCTATTCAGCATGCATCTAGAGTATTAAGTTCATAAGAACAGAGTAATGCTTTAAGGAAGATGACATGATGTAGAGGGATAAACTCATGCAATATGATATAAACCCCATCTTTTTATCCTCGATGGCAACAATACAATACATGTTGGTTCCCTTTCTGTCACTGGGATCGAACACCGCAAGATTGAACCCAAAGCTAAGCACTTCTCCCATTGCTAGAAAGATCAATCTAGTAGGCCAAACCAAACTGATAATTCGAAGAGACTTGCAAAGATAAATCAATCATACATAAAAGAATTCAGAGGAGAATCAAATATTGTTCATAGATAATCTGGATCATAAACCCACAATTCATCGGATCTCAACAAACACACCGCAAAAGAAGATTACATCGAATAGATCTCCAAGAAAATCGAGGAGAACTTTGTATTGAGATCCAAAGAGAGAGAGAAGAAGCCATATAGCTAATAACTATGGACCCGTAGGTCTGAAGTAAACTACTCACACATCACCAGAAAAGCCATGGAGTTGATGTAGAGGCCCTCCGTGATCAATGCCACCTCAGGCGGAGCTCCGGAAAAGGCCCCGAGATGGGATCTCTCGTGTACAGAAGGTTGCAGCGGTGGAATTTGGTTTTCGTGGTGCTCCTGGATGTTTGGGGGTACGTGGATATATATAGGAGGAAGAAGTACGTCGGTGGAGCAACAGAGGGCCCACAAGGGTGGAGGGCGCGCCCAGGGGGGTAGGCGCGCCCCCTGCCTCGTGCCTTCCTCCCTTGTTTCTTGACCGCCACTCCAAGTCTCCTAGATCATGTTTGTTGAGAAAATCACGTTCCCGAAGGTTTCATTCCGTTTGGACTCCGTTTGATATTCCTTTTCTTCGAAACCCTAAGATAGGAAAAAACAGCAATTTTGGCTGGGCCTCCGGTTAGTACGTTAGTCCCAAAAATGATATATAAGTGTAAAATAAAGCCCATTAACATCCAAAATAGATAATATAATAGCATGGAGTAATAAAAAATTATAGATACGTTGGAGACGTATCAAACCGCATAACAACATACGTTATTCCCTTTGTCATCGGTATGTTACTTGCCCGAGATTCGATCGTCGGTATCCTTATACCTAGTTACCGGCAAGTCTGTTTACCGGCAAGTCTCGTTACCGGCAAGTCTATTTACCTGTTCCGTAATGCATAATCCCACAACTAACTCATTAGTCACATTGCTTGCGAGGCTTATAGTGATGTGCATTACCGAGAGGGCCCAGAGATACTTCTCCAATACACGGAGTGACAAATCCTAATATCGATCTATGCCAACTCAACAAACACCTTCAGAGACACCTGTAGAGCATCTTTATAATCACCCAGTTATGTTGGGACATTTGATAGCACACAAGATGTTCCTCCGGTATTCGGGAGTTGCATAATCTCATAGTTAGAGGAATATGTATAAGTCATGAAGAAAGCAATAGCAATGAAACTAAACGATCATTATGCTAAGCTAACGAATGGGTCTTGTCCATCACATCATTATCTAATGATGTGATCCCTTTCATCAAATGACAACACATGTCTATGGTCAGGAAACTTAACCATCTTTGATTAACGAGCTAGTCAAGTAGAGGCATACTAGGGACACTATGTTTGTCTATCTATACACACATGTACTAAGTTTCCGGTTAATATAATTCTAGCATGAATAATAAACATTTATCAAGATATAAGGAAATATAAATAACAACTTAATTATTGCCTCTAGGGCATATTTCCTTCAGTCTCCCACTTGCACTAGAGTCAATAATCTAGATTACAAAGTAATGATTCTATCACTGATACATCTCCAACGTATCTCTATTTTTTGATTGTTCCATGATATTATATTATCAACCTTGGATGTTTTATATGCATTTATATGCTATTTTATATGATTTTTGGGACTAACCTATTAACCTAGAGCCCAGTGCCAGTTTCTGTGTTTTCCTTGTTTTTTGAGTTTCGCACAAAAGGAAAACCAAACGGAGTCCAATTGACCTAAAACTTCACGGAACTTATTTTTGGACCAGAGAAGGATATGGAGTAAAATATTTGGGCCAGAAGAGTCCCGGGCTGCCCACAAGGGTGGGGGCGCGCCCACCACCCCTGGGCACACCTCCCTACCTCGTGGACAGCCCGGAGACCCCCTGACTTGTTCTCGACGCCAAAACCTCTTATATATACTGAAACATCCAGAACATAACCTAGATTGGGAGTTCCACCCCCAGAAGCCTCTGTAGCCGCCGAAAACCAATCTAGACCCGTTCCGGCACCCTGCCGGAGGGGGGAATCCCTCTCCGGTGGCCATCTTCATCATCTCAGCGCTCTCCATGACGAGGAGGGAGTAGTTCTCCCTCAGGGCTGAGGGTATGTATCAGTAGCTATGTGTTTGATCTCTCTCTCTCTCTCTCGTGTTCTTGAGTTTGCACGATCTTGATGTATCGCGAGCTTTGCTATTATATTTGGATCTTATGATGTTTCTCCCCCTATACTCTCTTGTGATGAATTGAGTTTTCCCTTTGAAGTTATCTTATCGGATTGAGTCTTTAAGGATTTGAGAACACTTGATGTATGTCTTGCATGTGCTTATCTGTGGTGACAATGGGATATCACATGATCCACTCGATGTATGTTTTGGTGATCAACTTGCGAGTTCCGTGACCTCGTGAACTTATGCATAGGGGTTGGCACACGTTTTCGTCTTGACTCTCCGGTAGAAACTTTGGGGCACTCTTTGAAGTTCTTTTTGTTGGTTGAATAGATGAATCTGAGATTGTGTGATGCATATCGTGTAATCATACCCACGGATACTTGAGGTGACATTGGAGTATCTAGGCAACATTAGGGTTTTGGTTGATTTGCGTCTTAAGGTGTTATTTTACTACGAACTCTAGGGTTGTTTGTGATACTTATAGGAATAGCCCAACGGATTGATCGGAAAGAATAACTTTGAGGTGGTTTAGTACCCTACAATAATCTCTTCGTTTGTTCTCCGCTATTAGTGACTTTGGAGTGACTCTTTGTTGCACGTTGAGGGATAGTTATATGATCCAATTATGTTATTATTGTTGAGAGAACTTGCACTAGTGAAAGTATGAACCCTAGGCCTTGTTTCCTAGCATTGCAATACCGTTTGTGCTCACTTTTACCACTTGCTACCTTGCTGTTTTTATATTTTCATATTACAAAAACTATTATCTACTATCCATACTGCACTTGTATCACCATCTCTTCGCTGAACTAGTGCACCTATACAATTTACCATTGTATTGGGTGTGTTGGGGACATAAGAGACTCTTTGCTATTTGGTTGCAGGGTTGCTTGAGAGAGAGCATCTTCATCCTACACCCCCACGGATTGATAAACCTTAGGTCATCCACTTCAGGGAAAATTGCTACTGTCCTACAAACCTCTGTACTTGGAGGCCCAACAACGTTTACAAGAAGAAGGTTGTGTAGTAGACATCAAGCTCTTTTCTGGCGCCGTTGCGGGGGAGGTTAGCGCTTGAAGGTATATCTTTAGATCTTGCAATCGAATATTTTTGTTTCTTGTTTTATCACTAGTTTAGTTTATAAAAGAAAACTACAAAAAAATGGAATTGAGGTTACCTCATATGCTTCACCTTTTTAATATCTTTCATGAAAATAAGGATTCCGATAATTGTGCCAAAGTGTTAAAAGAAGAATGCATTAGAATGTTTGGCACTATATCTTTGAATGATGAGCATGATTGCAATGTTATTAGTATGAACACTTTGAATATCCATAGTACTAATCATGATTGCACTAGTCATGATGAAAATGTCTCTTATAAGCATGTCAACTTTTGTGGAATACATAGAGCTTGCAAGCACACACCAAATATGGAAGATAGATTTTGCAAGAGGCATAAGTATTTGGAAACTAAATGGTTGCAAGAAAGGCTAGATGATTGTGCTAAAAGATTCAATATTTATCGCCATCCTTGTGAACTTTTCAATGAACATGGTCATTTAAAGCTCCAATGCTATATGTTTCATGATCAAATCGTGTCCAAAAATTGTGATAACTTGATTACCCTTGAGCATCATAAAGAGCTTAGTCTTCTTTTGGGGTATGAAGAAATGAAACGTATAACTGAGGGTATTCCAAAATTTAATCTTTATAGATTTCTTGATTTTGATCTAGAAGAAATTTTTATGTATTGTGCGGTGAATTGCAGTGAAAATCCTTATATTGCCAATTAAATAAAGACAAGAAAATAAATAGAAGATGAAGAGAATATTAATGAAAGGGAAGAGACTTCCCAATATTCTCCTATTATTTCTTATGATGAATCAGGTAACGAGGAGAAGCCTCCTATTCAACCAATCTCATTAATAAGGAGCTCCGAAAAGAGGATTAAACCCACACATGATGTGAAGAAGAAAAAGAAAAGACAGAGAAGCAAAGGTAAAAATGTATCCCTCCCAAATGATGTTGCTCCTATTACTCATTGTGATGATGATAATTGTTATACTATTTGTGCTATCCATACTATTAATGATGAGAATGATTATGCTTATGATATGAAAAAGCCCAAGCTTGGGGATGCTATGTTTGATGAAAATGACATGCTTGAGAATTTATTTGTTGCAATTAATGTTTGTCCCAAGCTTGGGGATGATATGTTTTATGAAGATGATATTTTTAGTCTCCCAAGTTTTGATATGCAAATTTATTATGATGATAGCATGCCTCCTATTTATGATGATTATATTGATGAAAGTGGGTTTGGAAGAGTGTCAACTTTAGGAAGTAAGGATCCCACTATTTTGGAGGGTGTTGAATCTTATTGTGACAATTATGAAAGTGGATTTGGAGAGGTCATGACTTTATTTTGTAATGATTCCACTATCTTGGAAGAGGTTTCAATCGATTATGATGAGAACAAAGTTGCTACTTATGATAATTATTGTGATGATACGTATGCTATAAAAAGTAGTGATGATTATATTAAAACTTGTGATGATTATGATTACTCTTTTAATGTGGAAACAATTTATAGTATTCGAGTTTCTTATGATACTCCCACTATTCCGAATGAGAAGAATCTTGCTTATGTGGAGAGTAGTAAATTTTCTATGCTTGTAGATCATGAAAAGAATGCTTTATGTGATGTTTATATTGTTGAATTTATTCATGA
The DNA here is from genome assembly GCF_003073215.2 of Triticum urartu. Taxonomy (NCBI): domain Eukaryota; kingdom Viridiplantae; phylum Streptophyta; class Magnoliopsida; order Poales; family Poaceae; genus Triticum; species Triticum urartu. The sequence goes on along the minus strand of NC_053024.1, from coordinate 125,590,383 downwards.
TGCTACTGAAGATTATTATGAGGGAGCAATATATGCTTGTAGGAGTTGCAATAATATCGAGTTTCCTCTCTGTGTGTTTAAAATCTTGAAGTTATCCTTGTTTTACCTTCCTATGCAAGTTGATTATTGTTCCCACAAGTTGTTTGCTCACAAAATCCCTATGCATAGGAAGTGGGTTAGACTTAATTGTGCTAGTCATATTCTTCATGATGCTCTCTTTATATTTCAATTCTTATCTTTTATGTGAGCATTGCTACCTCTTGAGCACTACGTTGGTTTTCCCTTGAAGAGGAAAAGGTGATGCAGCAAAGTAGCGTAAGTATTTCCCTCGGTTTTTGAGAACCAAGGTATCAATCCAGTAGGAGGCCACGGACGAGTCCCTTGCACCTACACAAACAAATAAACTCCTCGCAACCAACGCAATAAAGGGGTTGCCAATCCCTACACGGTTACCTGCGAGAGTAAGATCTGATAGATATGATAATATAATATTTTTGGTATTTTTATGATAAAGATGCAAAGTAAAGAAAGCAAAATAAACGAAAAAGGAAATAGCTTGTTGACGGAAGATTAATATGATTGAAAATAGACCCGGGGGCCATAGGTTTCACTAGTGGCTTCTCTCGAGAGCATAAATATTACGGTGGGTGAACAAATTACTGTTGAGCAATTGACAGAATTGAGCATAGTTATGAGAATATCTAGTTATGATCATGTATATAGGCATCACGTCTGAGACAAGTAGACCGACTCCTGCCTGCACCTACTATTATTACTCCACACATCGACCGCTATCCAGCATGCATCTAGAGTATTAAGTTCAAAGAACAGAGTAATGCTTTAAGCAAGATGACATGATGTAGAGGGATAAACTCATGCATTATGATGTAAACCCCATCTTGTTATCCTCGATGGAAACAATACAATACGTGCCTTGCTGCCCCTACTGTCACTGGGAAAGGACACTGCAAGATTGAACCCAAAGCTAAGCACTTCTCCCATTGCAAGAAAGATCAATCTAGTAGGCCAAACCAAACTGATAATGCAGAGAGACTTGCAAAGATAACCAATCATACATAAAAGAATTCAGAGAAGATTTAAATTTTGTTCATAGATAAACTTGATCATAAACCCAGAATTCATCGGTCTCAACAAACACACTGCAAAAGAAGATTACATCGAATAGACCTCCACGAGAGAGGGGGAGAACTTTGTATTGAGATCCAAAAAGAGAGAAGAAGCCATCTAGCTAATAACTATGGACCTGAAGGTCTGAAGTAAACTACTCACACTTCATCGGTGAGGCTATGGTGTTGATGTAGAAGCCCTCCGTGATCGATGCCCCCGACGGAGCTCCGGAAAAGGCCCGAAGATGGGATTTTGTGGATACAGAAAGTTGCGGCGGTGGAATTAGGGTTTTGGCTCTGTATTTGGTATTATGGGAGTACGTAGGTATATATGGGAGGAAGGAGTACGTCGGTGGAGCAACATGGGCCCCACGAGGGTGGAGGGCGCGCCTGGGGGGGGGGGGGGGGGGGGGGGGGGGGGGGGGGGGGGGGGGGGGGGGGGGGGGGGGGGGGGGGGGGGGGTAGGCGCGCCCCCCTACCTCGTGCCTTCCTGGTAGCTTTCTTGACGTAGGGTCCAAGTCCTATGGATCATGTTCGTTTCAGAAATCACGTTCCCGAAGGTTTCATTCCATTTGGACTCCGTTTGACATTATTTTTCTGTGAAGCTCTGAAATAGGCAAAAAACAGCAATTCTGGGCTGGGCCTCCGGTTAATAGGTTAGTCCCAAAAATAATATAAAAGTGTATAATAAAGCCCAATAATGTCCAAAACAGGATATAATATAGCATGGAACAATCAAAAATTATAGATACGTTGGAGACGTATCAAGCATCCCCGAGCTTAATTCCTACTCGTCCTCGAGTAGGTAAATGATAAAAACATAATTTTTGATGTGGAATGCTACTTGGCATAATTTCAATATAATTCTCTTAATTGTGGTATGAATATTCAGATCCGGAAGATTCAAGACAAAAGTTTAGTATTGACCTAGAAATAATAATACTTCAAGCACACTAACTAAGCAATTATGTCTCTTCAAAATAACATGGCCAAAGAAAGTTATCCCTACAAAATCATATAGTCTGGCTATGCTCCATCTTCACCACACAAAGTATTTAAATCATGCACAACCCTGATGACAAGCCAAGCAATTGTTTCATACTTTGGTGTTCTCAAACTTTTTCAATCTTCACGCAATACATGAGCGTGAGCCATGGACATAGCACTATATGTGGAATAGAATGGTGGTTGTGGAGAAGACAAAAAAGGAGAAGATAGTCTCACATGAACTAGGCGTACCAACAGGCTATGGAGATGCCCATTAATAGATATCAATGTGAGTGAGTAGGGATTGCCATGCAATGGATGCACTAGAGCTATAAGTATATGAAAGCTCAACAAAAAGAACTAAGTGGGTGTGCATCCAACTCACTTGCTCATGAAGACCTAGGGCATTTTGGGGAAGCCCATCATTGGAATATACAAGCTAAGTTCTATAATGAAAAATTCCCACTATTATATGAAAGTGATATTATAGGAGACCTTCTATCATGAAGATCATGGTGCTACTTCGAAGCACAAGTGTGGTAAAAGGATAGTAGCATTGTCCCTTCTCTCTTTTTCTCTCATTTTTTTATTTGGGCCTTTTTTATGGCCTTTTTTTCTTTTTTCTTTATTTTTCGTCCGGAGTCTCATCCCGACTTGTGGGGGAATCATAGTCTCCATCATCCTTTCCTCACTTGGGACAATGCTCTAAAAATGATGATCATCACACTTTTATTTACTTACAACTCAACAATTACAACTCAATACTTAGAACAAAATATGACTCTATGTGAATGCCTCCGGCGGTGTACCGGGATGTGCAATGATGCATGAGTGACATATATGAAAGAATTATGAACGGTGGCTTTGCCACAAATACAATGTCAACTACATGATCATGCAAGCAATATGACAATGATGAAGCGTGTCATAATAACGGAACGGTGGAAAGTTGCATGGCAATATATCTCGGAATGGCTATGGAAATGCCATGATAGGTAGGTATGGTGGATGTTTGTAGGAAGGTATATGGTGGGTGTATGATACCGGCGAAAGGTGTGCGGTATTAGAGAGGCTAGCAATGGTGGAAGGGTGAGAGTGTGTATAATTCATGGACTCAACATTAGTCATAAAGAAGTCACATACTTATTGCAAAAATCTATTAGTTATCGAAACAAAGTACTACACGCATGCTCCTAGGGGGATAGATTGGTAGGAAAAGACCATCGCTCATCCCCGACCGCCACTCATAAGGAAGACAATCAATAAATAAATCATGCTCCGACTTCATCACATAACGTTTCACCATACGTGCATTCTACGGGAATCACAAAATTCAACACAAGCATTTCTCAAATTCACAACTACTCAACTAGCACGACTCTAATATCACCATCTCCATATCTCAAAACAATTATCAAGTATCAAACTTCTCATAGTATTCAACACACTCATAAGAAAAAAATTATTAATCTTGAATGCCTAACATAATTAAAGAAAATTACCACGCTGTTTTGTAGGACTCTCAAAATAATCTAAGTGAAGCATGAGAGAACAATAGTTTCTATAAAACAAATCCACCACCGTGCACTAAAAGATATAAGTGAAGCACTAGAGCAAAAACTATATAACTCAAAAGATATAAGTGAAGCACATAGAGTATTCTAACAATTTCCGAATCATGTGTGTCTCTCTCAAAAGATGTGTACAGAAAGGATGATTGTGGAAAACTAACAAATAAATACTCAAATGATATAAGACGCTCCAAGCAAAACACATATCATGTGGTAAATAAAAATATAGCTCCAAGTAAAGTTACCGATGGAAGTAGACGAAAGAGGGGATGCCTTCCGGGGCATCCCCAAGCTTGGGCTTTAAGGTGTCCTTAGATTATCTTGGGGTGCCATGGTAATCCCCAAGCTTAGGCTCTTGCCACTCCTTGTTCCATAATCCATCAAATCTTTCAGCCAAAACTTGAAAACTTCACAACACAAAACTTAAAGTAGAAAATCTCGTGAGCTCCGTTAGCGAAACAAAACAAAACACCACTTCAAGGTACTGTAATGAACTCATTATTTATTTATATTGGTGTTAAACATACTGTATTCCAACTTCTCTATGGTTTATAAACTCTTTTACTAGCCATAGATTCATCAAAATAAGCAAATAACACACAAAAACAGAATCTGTCAAAAACAGAACAGTCTGTAGTAATCTGTAGCTAACGCAAGTTCTGGAACCCCAAAAATTCTAAAATAAATTTCTGGACGTGAGGAATGTATCTATTAATCATCTGAAAAAATAATTAACCAAATAGCACTTTCCAAATAAAAATGGCAGCAATTCTCATGAGCGCTAAAGTTTCTGTTTTTTACAGCAAGATTAAAAAGACTTTCCCCAAGTCTTCCCAACGGCTCTACTTGGCACAAACACTAATTAAACACAAAAAACTCAACCAAAACAGAGGCTAGATAAATTATTTATTGCTAAACAGGAGCAAAAAGCAAGGAATAAAAATAAAATTGGGTTGCCTCCCAACAAGCGCTAGCGTTTAACGCCCCTAGCTAGGCATAAAAGCAAGGATAGATCTAGGTATTGCCATATTTGGTTGTTAATTCTTTAATGAGACATCTATCACCCTTAAGAGTTTCTTTCCTTTTATCAATTTCAAACTTCTAGGCACAAAATCGAAACAATCATTAGTAGCAAACGGTTCCTTAATGATAGCAAAAAGATTGGGATGAATACTTATAGATTTGAGATCCGCAGTTTCCTTGCTAGAGGATTCACCCTTATTTTTAGGAACATACATAAGTTTGGAAATTTTAGTTGGAGGACTTGGAGTATTCTTTATGGAAGAAAAGGCGGTTCCCAAGTTGGAAATGATACCCTCAAGCTTATCGATTCTAGTGGAATCCTGATTTATTCTTTCATTAACTATGGGTTCCTTCTCCTTAATATTTTCAAAGTGACTCCTACTTTAGATCCATATTGAGTGATTCGGTTGTGGATCTTTTTATCCAATTTTTCAATTAACTCCACGGTGGCAACTTTATTTTCAATAATTTCAAGTTTTTGCATTACATGCTCCAAAGTTAACATAGTTCCATTAACCAAAAGAGGCGGTGAGCCAAACAAATCTATCATAGCATTATAGGAATCAAAAGTGTGGCTACCCAAGAAATTCCCTCCAGTGATCGTATCAAGGACATATTTGTGCCAAGGAGTAGTGCCTTCATAAAAATTACGGAGAAGAACGGAAGTAGATTGCTTTCTGGTAGATCTATTTTGAGCATTGCAAATTCTATACCAGGCGTCTTTTAGATTTTCTCCTTCCCTTTGCTTAAAATTAAGAATTTCATTTTCGGGAGATTACGGAGAAGATAGGGGACTAGCCATAACGATAAGCAAGCAATCCAACACACAAGCAAACAAGATACGAGCAAAAAGAGGCAATAGAGAAAGAGAAGGAGGACGGAGAGAGAGGGCGAATAAAATGGCAAGGGTGAAGTGGGGGAGAGGAAAACGAGAGGCAAATGGCAAATAATGTAATGCGGGAGATAAGGGTTTGTGATGGGTACTTGGTATGTTGACTTTTGCGTAGACTCCCCGGCAATGGCGCCAGAAATCGCACGTTGGCGGGAGATCAAATCTTGACTTGACTTGGCGTGAGCCTCCCCGGCAACGGCGCCAGAAATCCTTCTTGCTACCTATTGAGCACTGCGTTGGTTTTCCCTTGAAGAAGAAAGGGTCATGCAGCAAAGTAGCGTAAGTATTTCCCCCAGTTTTTGAGAACCAAGGTATCAATCCAGTAGGAGGCCGCGCACAAGTCCCTCGCACCTACACAAACAAATAAACTCCTCGCAACCAACAAAATAAAGGGGTTGTCAATCCCTTCACGGTCACCTACGAGAGTGAGATCTGATAGATATGATAAGATAATATTTTCGGTATTTTTATGATAAAGATGCAAAGTAAAGAAAGAAAAATAAACGGAAAAGGAAATAGCTTGTTGACGGAAGATTAATATGATGGAAAATAAACCCAGGGGCCATCGGTTTCACTAGTGGCTTCTCTCGAGAGCATAAATATTACGGTGGGTGAACAAATTACTGTTGAGCAATTGACAGAATTGAGCATAGTTATGAGAATATCTAGGTATGATCATGTATATAGGCATCACGTCTGAGACAAGTAGACCAACTCTTGCCTGCATCTACTACTATTACTCCACACATTGACCGGTATCTAGCATGCATCTAGAGTATTAAGTTCAAAGAACAGAGTAACGCTTTAAGCAAGATGACATGATGTAGAGGGATAAACTCATGCAATATGATATAAACCCCATCTTGTTATCCTCGATGGCAACAATACAATACGTGCCTTGCTGCCCCTACTGTCACTGGAAAAGGACACTACAAGATTGAACCCAAAGCTAAGCACTTCTCCCATTGCAAGAAAGATCAATCTAGTAGGCCAAACCAAACTGATAATGCAGAGAGACTTGCAAAGATAACCAATCATGCATAAAAGAATTCAGAGAAGATTTAAATTTTGTTCATAGATAAACTTGATCATAAAACCAGAATTCATTGGTCTCAACAAACACACCGCAAAAGAAGATTACATCGAATAGACCTCCACGAGAGAGGGGGAGAACTTTGTATTGAGATCCAAAAAGAGAGAAGAAGCCATCTAGATAATAACTATGGACCCGAAGGTCTGAAGTAAACTACTCACACTTCATCGGTGAGGCTATGGTGATTATGTAGAAGCCCTCCGTGATCGATGCCCCCGACGGAGCTCCGGAAAAGGCCTGAAGATGGGATCTTGTGGATACAGAAAGTTGCGGCGGTGGAATTAGGGTTTTGGCTCTGTATCTGGTATTATGGGAGTGCGTTGGTATATATAGGAGGAAGGAGTACATCGGTGGAGCAACATGGGCCCCACGAGGGTGGAGTGCATGCCTGGGGGGGTAGGCGCGCCCCCCTACCTCGTGCCTTCCTGGTAGATTTCTTGACGTAGGGTCCAAGTCCTATGGATCATGTTCGTTTCAAAAATCACGTTCCCGAAGGTTTCATTCCGTTTGGACTCCGTTTGACATTATTTTTCTGTGAAGCTCTGAAATAGGCAAAAAACAGCAATTCTGGGCTGGGCCTCCGGTTAATAGGTTAGTCCCAAAAATAATATAAAAGTGTATAATAAAGCCCAATGATGTCCAAAACAGGATATAATATAGCATGGAACAATCCAAAATTATAGATACGTTGGAGACATATCAAGCATCATTGAAATCATCATGCCTAGCTAGGGGTGTTAAACGATAGCGCTTGTTGGGAGGCAACCCGATCTTATTTTTGTTCCTTGCTTTTTGTTCCTGTTTCGTAATAAATAATTTATCTAGCCTCTGTTATGATTGCGGTTTTATGTTTTAATTAGTGTTTGTGCCAAGTAGAACCTTTGGGAAAATTTAGGTGAAGTCTTTGCGATCTTGCTGTAAAAAACAGAAACATTGGTACTCACGAGTTTTGCCGACCATGTTTTACTGGAGAGTGCGATTAGGTTGATTCTTTTTGCAGATGATTAATAGATAATTTACTCACATCCACCAATTTATTTCAGAATTTTTGGGGTTACAGAAGTATTTGAATGATACAGATTACTACATACTGTTCTGTTTTTGACAGATTCTGTTTTCATTGTGTTGTTTGCTTATTTTGATGAATCTATGAGTAGTATCGGAGGGTGTGAATGATAACCCACAAGTATAGGGGATCGCAACAGCTTCTGAGGGTAGAGTATTCAACCCAAATTTATTGATTCGACACAAGGGGAGCCAAAGAATATTCTCAAGTATTAGCAGCTGAGTTGTCAATTCAACCACACCTGGAAACTTAGTATCTGCAGAAAAGTGTTTAGTAGCAAAGTAATATGATAGTGGTGGTAGCGGTAACAAAAGTAAAGACAACAAAAGTAATATTTTTGGTATTTTGTAGTGATTGTAACAGTAGCAACGGAAAAGTAAATAAGCGAGAACCAGTATATGGAAAACTCGTAGGCACCGGATCAGTGATGGATAATTATGTCGGATGCGGTTCATCATGTAACAGTCATAACATAGGGTGACACAGAACTAGCTCCAGTTCATCAATGTAATATAGGCATGTATTCCGTATATAGTCATATATGCTTATGGAAAAGAACTTGCATGACATCTTTTGTCCTACCCTCCCGTGGCAGCGGGGTCCTATTGGAAACTAAGGGATATTAAGGCCTCCTTTTAATAGAGAACCGAAACAAAGCATTAGCACATAGTGAATACATGAACTCCTCAAACTATGGTCATCATCGGGAGTGATCCCGATTATTGTCACTTCGGGGTTGCCGGATCATAACACATAGTAGGTGACTATAGACTTGCAAGATAGGATCAAGAACTCACATATATTCATGAAAACATAATAGGTTCAGATCTGAAATCATGGCACTCGGGCCCTAGTGACAAGCATTAAGCATAGCAAAGTCATAGCAACATCAATCTCAGAACATAATGGATACTAGGGATCAAACCCTAACAAAACTAACTCGATTACATGATAAATCTCATCCAACCCATCACCGTCCAGCAAGCCTACGATGCAATTACTCACGCACGGCGTTGAGCATCATGAAATTGGTGATGGAGGATGGTTGATGATGACGACGGCGACGAATCCCCCTCTCCGGAGCCTCGAACGGACTCCAAATCAGCCCTCCCGAGAGGTTTTAGGGCTTGGCGGCGGCTCTGTATCGTAAAACGCGATAATTTCTTCTCTCTGATTTTTTTCTCTCCGAAAGCAAATATATAGAGTTGGAGTTGGCGTCGGAGGGTCAACAGGTGGCCCACGAGGTAGGGGGCGCGCCCTAGGGGGGCGCGCCCCCCACCCTCGTGGAAATGGTGTGGGCCCCCTGGTCTTCATATTTGGCGAGGATTTTTTATTATTTTTTCTAAGACCTCCCGTGGAGTTTTAGGTCATTCCAAGAATATTTGTTTTCTGCACATAAAACAACATCATGGTAATTCTGCTGAAAACAGCGTCAGTCCGGGTTAGTTCCATTCAAATCATACAAGTTAGAGTCCAAAACAAGGGCAAAAGTGTTAGGAAAACTAGATACAACGGGGACGTATCAACTCCCCCAAGCTTAAACCCTTGCTTGTCCTCAAGCAATTCAGTTGACAAACTGAAAGAAAGAAAGAAAAACTTTTACAAACTCTGTTTGCTCTTGTTGTTGTAACTATGTCAAGCCAGCATTCAAGTTTTCAGCATAGATCATAACTAACCACACTTGCAATAATTCTCAGGTCTCATCATTACTCATATCAATAGCATAATCAACTAGCAAGTCATAATAATAAATCTCGGATGACAACACTTTCTCAAAACAATCATAATATGATATAACAAGATGGTATCTCGCTAGCCCTTTCTGAGACCGCAAAACATAAATGTAGAGCACCTTTAAAGATCAAGGACTGACTAGACATTGTAATTCATGGTAAAAGAGATCCAATCATAGTCATACCCAACATAGATTAATAGTGACGAATGCAAATGACGGTTGTGCTCTCCAGCTAGTGCTTTTTAATAAGAGGGTGATGACTCAACATAAAAGTAAATGGATAGGCCCTTCGCAGAGGGAAGCAGGGATTTGTAGAGGTGCCAGAGCTCGGTTTTGAAATAGAGTTAAATTGTATTTTGAGCGGTATACTTTCATTGTCAACGTAACAACTAAGAGATGGCGATATCTTCCATGCTAAACACATTATAGGCGGTTCCCAAACAGAATGGTAAAGTTTATACTCCCCCTCCACCAACAAGCATCAATCCATGGCTTGCTCGAAACAACGAGTGCCTCCAACATACATCAGGTCCCAGGGGGAGTTTTGTTTGCAATTAATTTTGATTTAGTTTGCATAAAGCATGGGACTGGGCATCCCGGTGACCAGCCATTTTCTCGTGAGTGAGGAGCGGAGTCCACTCCTCTTGAGAATAACCCTCCTAACACGGAAGATAAGGACAACCTTTGTTGATACATGAGCTATTCGAGCATACAAAACAGAATGTTTATTTGAAGGTTTAGAGTTTGGCACATACAAATTTACTTGGAACGGCAGGTAGATACCGCATATAGGAAGGTATGGTGGACTCATCTGGAATAACTTTGGGGTTTAAGGGATTGGATGCACAAGTAGTATTCCCGCTTAGTACAAGTGAAGGCTAGCAAAAGACTGCGAAGCGACCAACTAGAGAGCGACAACAGCCATGTAGATGCATTAAAATTAATAAACATTGGATGCAAGCATGAGTAGGATATAATCTACCATGAACATAAATATCGTGAAGGCTATGTTGATTTTTTTTCAACTACATGTGTGAACATGTGCCAAGTCAAGTCACTTAAATCATTCAAAGGAGGATACCACCCCATCATACCACATCATAATCATCTCAATAGCATGTTGGCATACAAGGTAAATCATTATAACTCATATCTAATCAAGCATGGCACAAGCAACTATGATCTCTAATTGTCATTGCAAACATGTTTATTCATAATAAGCTGAATCAAGAACGACGGGCTCATCATATTTACAAAAACAAAAGAGGTCGAGTTCATACCAGCTTTTCTCATCTCAGTTAGTCCATCATATATCATCATAATTGCCTTTCACTTGCACGACCGAACGGTGTGAATAATAATAAGAGTGTACGTCCATTGGACTAAGCTGGAATCTGCGAGCATTCAATAAACAGGAGAAGACAAGGCAATATGGGCTCTTGGTTAAATCAACAGTAATGCATATAAGAGCCACTTCAACAATTTAATTATGGTCTTCTCCTATTGACCCCCAAAGAAAAGAAAAGAAATAAAACTATTTACACGGGAAAGCTCCCAACAAGCAAAAGAAGAACGGGAAATATTTTTGGGTTTTCTTTTTAATTATTACTACTACAGCAGAAAAATAAACTACTACTAATTTTTTGGTTTTTTTCTTAAGGTTTACTAAACACACAAGAAGAAAGCAGGAAAAAGAAAATAAACCAGCATGGATATTACAATGAAAAAGTATGAGCACCGACATCTAGCAATGAGTGTGTGTGAGCATGAATGTAATGTCGGTGAGAAATACGTACTCCCCCAAGCTTAGGCTTTTGGCCTAAGTTGGTCTATGGCCACAGCTGGCCTGGCGGATTTCCATAATAATAGTTGTTGGGGTCGTACTGTGATGAAGAAGAATAGTTGGGATCATACTGATGTGCAGCGGTTATCGCCTGCTGAGCTGCAGCATGGAGTCGAGTTGCCTCCGCTCTCCTCTCGTACTCTTCTGCCTCCTCTCTGGTAATAACATATCTTCCTTTTGTTTGTGAAAGAAGGCAGGAGCAGGGAGGGTAATACGGAAAACATGTCGTTTATCAAAAATTAAGCGACATAAGAGAGGTGATTGAGGCCTCTCGACAAACTGGTGCGAAGCCATAGAGTTATAATCTAAATATGCAGGAGGCAACTCCATATCACCCTCACGAATGTCTATTTCAAGAAAATGAGCTAAGCGGGTTGCATAAATTCCTCCAAAGAAATCTCCATTATGTCTATTATGATACAACCTATGAGCTACAATGGCTCCCATATGATAATATTGGTCTCCTAACACAGCACTCCTAAGAATGCTAAGATCAGGGACACACATGTGACATGCTCAATCCTTAGCATTTATGCATCTACCGATGAAGAGAGCAAAATAATGTATAGCATGAAAGTGAATGCTCCCTATGGTAGCCTGCGTTATGTCTCTGGATTCCCCCATAGTTATACTAGCAAGAAAGTTTCTAAATTCAGATTTAGGGGTGTCCCTAATACTGCCCCATGATGGAAGTTCGCAAGCAGAAGTGAAATCCTCTAGGTCCATAGTATAAGATTTGTCATAAAGATCAAACATGACTGAAGGAGAATTACGCGAAGATGAATACTCAAACCTCCTCACAAATGAACTTGTGAGATCATGATACTGGGGGCATTTGTTAGCCTCAAAATCCTCAAGACCGGCATTGCACAAATATGCTTTGAATTCTTCTTTAATTCCCGCATGGTCCATAAAATTTTCCGACGGCCATTCGCAAGGCCGTACCGGAGCGTCTCTTGGTGGATCCTCGTCAGCATCGCGCATAGCAATCCTGGGTCCTTGCTTCTTAGAGGAACCACCTTGGAACATCTTCCTAAACATATTGCTTTTCTCTGAATTTTTTTGAAATTTTTATTAACTTCAAACAAAAATGAACCAAACTCAATAAACTGATAGCAACTACTCCTACAAGTGCCTAGAGCCTAAATCAAGCATTAGAACTACTTGGAACCATATAAATTTGACATGCAAGCTCAAGAACATGGTCACCTATGCAGCACAAATTTGCAAAGAATAAAGCACTAGAACAAAAACTAATTGGACTAATGGACGAGTCACATACCAAGGAACAATCTCCCCAAGCAGTTTTGTGAGAGGTGCTTTGAGCAAGGAGATCGAAAATCACAGCAAAAGTGGCTGGAACTCGTGCTTGAGTTGGTTTTTCGGGTTTGTGTGAGACAGAGGAAGAAGATGGGTGCTGGGATAAGTGGAGGAGGGCCACCATGGGCCCACGAGGCAGGGGGCGCGCCCTATAGGGGGGCACGCCTACCACCCTCGTGCCCAGGTGGCAGCTCCTCCCGCGGTAATTTTTGCACAGTAAATCCTCAAATATTCCCGAAAAAATCATATTAAATTGGCATGGCATTCTGAGGACTTTTATTTTTGGAATATTTTTATATTGCACGGATAAGTGAGGAAACAGACAGAAAAATACTATTTTTACTTTATTTCTACTAATTAACAGAAAGTAAAAGTGGGGTACAGAAGGTTGTGCTTCTAGTTTCATCCATCTCATGCTCATCAAAAAGAATCCACTAACAAGGTTGATCAAGTCTTGTTAACAAACTCATTCCGATAATCATGAAACCGGAGAAATTTCGAATAACACTAAGTTACCTCAACGAGGATATGCACATCCCCAATAATAAGAATATCATATTTCTTCTTGACAGTAGGAAGAGGAAATTCGAAACCTCCAAATATAATCGATGGAATTTTTCCAATAGAGTTGATACTATGAACTTGAGGTTGTTTCCTCGGAAAGTGTACCTTATGCTCATTACCATTAACATAAAAAGTGACATTGCCTTTGTTGCAATCAATAACAGCCCCTGCAGTATTAAGAAAAGGTCTTCCAAGAATAATGGACATACTATCATCCTCAGGAATATCAAGTATAACAAAGTCCATTAAAATAGTAACATTTGCAACCACAACAGCACATCCTCACAAATACCGACAGGTATAGCAGTTGATTTATCGGCCATTTGCAAAGATATTTCAGTAGGTGTCAGCTTATTCAAGTCAAGTCTATGATATAAAGAGAGAGGCATAACACTAACATTGGCTCCAAGATCACATAAAGCAGTTTTAATATAATTTCTTTTAATGGAGCAAGGTATAGTAGGTACTCCGGGGTCTCCAAGTTTCTTTGGTATTCCACCCTTAAAAGTATAATTAGCAAGCATGGTGGAAATCTCAGCTTCCGGTATCTTTCTTTTATTAGTAATGATATATTTCATATATTTAGCATAAGGATTTGTTTTGAGCACATTAGTTAATCTCATACGCAAAAAGATAGGCCTAATCATTTCAGCAAAGCGCTAAAAATCCTCATCATCCTTTTTCTTGGATAGTTTCGGAGGAAAAGGCATGGGTTTCTGAACCCAAGGTTCCCTTTCTTTACCATGTTTCCTAGCAACAAAGTCTCCTTTATCATAACGTTGATTCTTTGATTGTGGGTTATCAAGATCAACAGCAGGTTCAATTTCTACATCATTATTACTAGGTTGAGCATCATCATGAACATCATCATTAATATTTTTACTAGGTTCATGTTCATTACCAGATTGTGTTTCAGCATCAGACATAGATATATCATTTGGATTATCAGGTGGTTCAGCAATAGGTTCACTAGAAGTTTGCATAGTTCTATCATTTTTCTTCTTCTTCTTTTTAGAAGAACTAGGAACATCAATATTATTTCTTTGAGAATCTTGCTCAATTCTCTTAGGGTGGCCTTCAGGATACAAAGGTTCCTGAGTCATTCTACCAGTTCTAGTAGCCACTCTAACAGCATAATCATTTTTCTTATTATTCATTTCATTAAGCACTTCTTTTTGAGCCTTAAGTACTTGTTCTACTTGAGTGGTAACCATAGAAGCATGTTTGCTAACAAGTTTAAGTTCACCTTTAATATCAGCCATATAATCACCAAAGCGTGTAATCATATAAGCATTTTCTTTTAATTGTCTACCAAAATAAGCATTGAAGTTATCTTTCTTATACATAAAGTTATCAAACTCATCCAAGCATTGACTAGCAATTTTAGTAGGAGGGACTTCAGCTTTATCATATCTATAGAGAGAATTTACCTTTTCTACCTGTGTCGGGATATGGGGATCAGGAGGTTCTTCGGTACATAAATAATTGAGATCATATGTTTCTTCAACAGGAGGTATATTAAGACCATGTATTTCTTCAATAGGAGGTAAATTCTTAATGTCTTCAGCTTTAATACCTTTTTCTTTCATAGATTTCTTTGCCTCTTGCATATCTTCGGGACTGAGAAATAAAACACCTCTCTTCTTCGGAGTTGGTTTAGGAATAGGCTCAGTAATTGGAGCAGGAGATGGCTCAGGAGGTGCCCAATTATTTTCATTTGTCAACATATTATTCAATAGAATTTCAGCTTCATCCGGTGTTCTTTCCCTGAAAAGAGAACCAGCACAACTATCCAGGTAATCTCCAGAAGCATCGGTTAGTCCATTATAAAATATATTGAGTATTTCAGGTTTCTTAAGAGGAAGATCAGGCAAAGCATTAAGTAACTTGAGAAGCCTCCCCCAAGCTTGTGGGAGACTCTCTTCTTTAATTTGCACGAAGTTGTATATTTCCCTCAAAGCAGCTTGTTTCTTATGAGCAGGGAAATATTTAGTAGAGAAGTAATAAATCATATCCCGGGGACTACGCACACAACCAGGGATCAAGAGAATTAAACCATATCTTAGCATCACCCTTTAATGAGAACAGAAATATTTTGAGTAAATAGAGGTAACGTGATCTCTCATTATTAGTGAACAGGGTAGCTATATCATTTAACTTAGTGAGATGTGCCACAACAGTTTCAGATTCATAGCCATAAAACGGATCAGATTCAACCAAAGTAATTATATTAGGATCAACAGAGAATTCATAATCTTTATCAGGAACACATATAGGTGAAGTAGCAAAAGCAGGGTCAGGTCTCATTTTATCTCTAAGTGATTCTTTGTTCCATTTAATTAATAACCTCTTAAGCTCATATCTATCTTTGCAAGCAAAAATAGCGGCAGAAGATTCCCTATCAAAAAGGTAACCCTCGGGAATAACAGGCATATTTTCATCATCACTATCATCATCGTATTCAGATTCAATAATTTCTTTTTCTCTAGCCCTAGCAATTTGTTCATCAAGAAATTCACTAAGGGGCATGGTAGTATCAGGCATAGAAGCAGTTTCATCATAAGTATCATGCATAGCAGAAGTGGCATCATCAATAACATGCGACATATCAGAAAGAATAGCGGAAGCAGGTGTAGGTGTCGCAAACTTACTCATAACAGAAGGTGAATCAAGTGCAGAGCTAGATGGCAGTTCCTTACCTCCCCTCATAGTTGAGGGATAGATCTTGGTTTTTGGATCTCTCAAGTTCTTCATAGTGTCCAGCAGATATAAATCCCAAGTGACTCAAAGAATAGAGCTATGCTCCCCGGCAACGGCGCCAGAAATTAGTCTTGATAACCCACAAGTATAGGGGATCGCAACAGCTTTCGAGGGTAGAGTATTCAACCCAAATTTATTGATTCGACACAAGGGGAGCCAAAGAATATTCTCAAGTATTAGCAACTGAGTTGTCAATTCAACCACACCTGGAAACTTAGTATCTGCAGAAAAGTGTTTAGTAGCAAAGTAATTTGATAGTGGTGGTAGCGGTAACAAAAGTAAAGACAGCAAAAGTAATATTTTTGGTATTTTGTAGTGATTGTAACAGTAGCAACGGAAAAGTAAATAAGGGAGAACCAGTATATGGAAAACTCGTAGGCACCGGATCAGTGATGGATAATTATACTGGATGTGGTTCATCATGTAACAGTCATAACATAGGGTGACACAGAACTAGCTCCAGTTCATCAATGTAATGTAGGCATGTATTCCGTATATAGTCATACGTGCTTATGGAAAAGAACTTGCATGACATCTTTTGTCCTACCCTCCCGTGGCAGCGGGGTCCTATTGGAAACTAAGGGATATTAAGGCCTCCTTTTAATAGAGAACCAGAACAAAGCATTAGAACATAGTGAATACATGAACTCCTCAAACTATGGTCATCACCGGGAGTGATCCCGATTATTGTCACTTCGGGGTTTCCGGATCATAACACATAGTAGGTGACTATAGACTTGCAAGATAGGATCAAGAACTCACATATATTCATGAAAACATAATAGGTTCAGATCTGAAATCATGGCACTCGGGCCCTAGTGACAAGCATTAAGCATAGCAAAGTCATAGCAACATCAATCTCAGAACATAATGGATACTAGGGATCAAACCCTAACAAAACTAACTCGATTACATGATAAATCTCATCCAACCCATCACCGTCCAGCAAGCCTACGATGCAATTACTCACGCACGGCGGTGAGCATCATGAAATTGGTGATGGAGGATGGTTGATGATGACGACGGCGATGAATCCCCCTCTCCGAAGCCCCGAACGGACTCCAGAGCAGCCCTCCCGAGAGGTTTTAGGGCTTGGCGGCGGCTCCGTATCGTAAAACACGATAATTTCTTCTCTCTGATTTTTTCTCTCCGAAAGCAAATATATAGAGTTGGAGTTGGCGTCGGAGGGTCAACAGGGGGCCCACGAGGTAGGGGGCGCGCCTTAGGGGGGCGCGCCCCCCACTCTCATGGAAAGGGTGTGGGGCCCCTGGTCTTCATATTTGGCGAGGATTTTTTATTATTTTTTCTAAGACCTCCCATGGAGTTTCAGGTCATTCCGAGAATATTTGTTTTCTGCACATAAAACAACATCATGGTAATTCTACTGAAAACAGCGTCAGTCCGGGTTAGTTCCATTCAAATCATACAAGTTAGAGTCCAAAACAAGGGCAAAATTGTTTGGAAAAGTTGATACGACGGAGACGTATCAGTGAACCATAGAGAAGTTGGAATACAGTAGATATTACACCAATATGAATTTAGAATGAGTTCACAACAATACCTAAGTGGTAATTTATTTTCTTATACTAACGGAGCTTACGAGTTTTCTGTTAAGTTTTGTGTTGTGAAGTTTTCAAGTTTTGGGTAAAGATTCGATGGACTACGTAATAAGGAGTGGCAAGAGCCTAAGCTTGGGGATGCCCAATGCACCCCAAGGTAATATTCAAGGACAACCAAGAGCCTAAGCTTGGGGATGCCCCGGATGGCATCCCCTCTTTCGTCTTCGTTCACCGGTAACTTTACTTGGAGCTATATTTTTATTCACCACATGATATGTGTTTTGCTTGGATCGTCATTTTATTTTCTTTTGTTTTGCTTTCCATTTGAATAAAATACCAAGATCTGAAATTCTTAAATGTTAGAGTGTCTTCACATAGTTACATAATTATTCGACTACTCATTGATCTTGACTTATATTTTTTTGGAGTAGTTTGTCATTTGCTCTAGTGCTTCGCTTATATTATTTTGAGAGTCTTTAGAATAGCATGGTAGTTTTCTTTGGTTATTAAACTAGTCCTAATATGATGGGCATCCAAAATGGGTATAATAAAAACTTTCATATAAAGTACATTAAATACTATGAGAAGTTTGATACTTGATGATTGTTTTGAGATATGAAGATGGCAATATTAGAATCATACTAGTTGAGTAATTGTGAATTTGAGAAATACTTGTGTTGAGGTTTGCAAGTCTCGTAGCATGCACGTATGGTAACCGTTGTGTGACAAATTTGAAACATGAGGTGTTCTTTGATTGTCTTCCTTATGAGTGGCGGTCGGGGACGAGCGATGGTCTTTTCCTACCAATCTATCCCCCTAGGAGCATGCGTGTAATGCTTGGTTTTTGATGACTTGCAGATTTTTGCAATAAGTATGTGAGTTCTTTATGACTAGTGTTGAGTCCATGGATTATACGCACTCTCATCCTTCCATCATTGCTAGCCTCTTCGGTACCATGCATTGCCCTTTCTCACCTCGAGAGTTGGTGCAAACTTCGCCGGTGCATCCAACCCCCGTGATATGATACGCTCTATCACACATAAGCCTCCTTATATCTTCCTCAAAACAGCCACCATACCTACCTATTATGGCATTTCCATAGCCATTCCAAGATATATTGCCATGCAACTTTCCATCGTTTCATTTATTATGACATGCTTCATCATTGTCATATTGCCTTGCATGATCATGTAGTTGACATTGTATTTGTGGCAAATCCACCATGCATAATTTATCATACATGTCACTCTTGATTCATTGCCCATCCCGGTACACCGACGGAGGCATTCATATAGAGTCATATTTTGTTCTAGTATCGAGTTGTAATCATTGAGTTGTAAATAAATAGAAGTGTGATGGTCATCATTAATAGAGCATTGTCCCAAATAAAAAAATAAAAAAAGGAAAAAGGGAGAAAGACCAAAAAAATAAAAATAAAAGGCCAAATTAAAAAATTAAAAAAATAACATAACGGGGGCAATGCTACTATCCTTTTTCCACACTTGTGCTTCAAAGTAGCACCATGATCTTCATGATAGAGAGTCTCTTATATTGTCACTTTCATATACTAGTGGGAATTTTTCATTATAGAACTTGGCTTGTATATTCCAACAATGGGCTTCCTCAAATGCCCAAGGTCTTCTTGAGCAAGCAAGTTGGATGCACACCCACTTAGTTTCTTTTGTTGAGCTTTCATACATTTATAGCTCTAGTGCATCCTTTGCATGGTAATCCCTACTCCTTGCATTGACATCAATTGATGGGCATCTCCCTAGCCCGTTGATTAGCCGCGTCAATGTGAGACTTTCTCTTTTTTTGTCTTCTCCACATAACCCCCATCATTATACTCAATTCCACCCATAATTCTATATCCATGGCTCACACTCATGTATTACGTGAAAGTTGAAAAAAGTTTGAGATTACTAAAGTATGAAACAATTACTTGGCTTGTCATCGGGGTTGTGCATGATGGGAGCATTTTTTGTGACGAAAATGAAGCATAGCCAAACTATATGATTTTGTAGGGATGAACTTTCTTTGGCCATGTTATTTTGAGAAGACATGATTTCTAAGTTAGTATGCTTGAAGTATTATTGTTTTTGTGTCAATATTAAACCTTTGTCTTGAATCTTGTGGATCTGAATATTCTTGCCACAATAAAGAGGATTACATTGATAAATATGTTAGGTAGCATTCCACATCAAAAATTCTGTTTTTATCATTTACCTACTCGAGGACGAGCAGGAATTAAGCTTGGGGATGCTTGATACGTCTCCAATGTATCTATAATTTTTGATTGTTCCATGCTATTATATTATCAACCTTGGATGTTTTATATGCATTTATATGCTATTTTATATGATTTTGGGGACTAACCTATTAACCTAGAGCCCAGTGCCAGTTTCTGTTTTTTCTTGTTTTTGAGTTTCGCAGAAAAGGAAAACCAAACGGAGTCCAATTGACCTGAAACTTCACGGAACTTATTTTTGGACCAGAGGAAGGACATGGAGTAAAAGAGTTGGGCCAGAAGAGTCCTGGGCTGCCCACGAGGGTGGGGGGCGTGCCTCCCTACCTCGTGGACAGCCCGAAGACCCCCCCCCCTGACTTGTTCTTGATGCCAAAACCTCTTATATATACTGAAACTTCCAGAACATAACCTAGATTGGGATTTCCACCGCCAGAAGCCTTTGTATCCACTGAAAACTAATCTAGACCCATTCCGGCACCCTGCCGAAGGGGGGAATCCCTCTCCGGTGGCCATCTACATCATCCCGGCGCTCTCCATGACGAGGAGGGAGTAGTTCTCCCTCGAGGCTGAGGGTATGTACCAGTAGCTATGTGTTTGATCTCTCTCTCTCTGTCTCGTGTTCTTGAGCCAGCACGATCTTGATGTATCGCGAGCTTTGTTATTATATTTGGATCTTATGATGTTTCTCCCCCTCTACTCTCTTGTGATGAATTGAGTTTTCCCTTTGAAGTTATCTTATCGGATTGAGTCTTTAAGGATTTGAGAACACTTGATGTATGTCTTGCATGTGCTTATCTATGGTGACAATGGGATATCACGTGATCCACTTGATGTATGTTTTGGTGATCAACTTGCGAGTTCCGTGACCTCGTGAACTTATGCATAGGGGTTGGCACACGTTTTTGTCTTGACTCTCTGGTAGAAACTTTGGGGCACTCCTTGAAGTTCTTTGTGTTGGTTGAATAGATGAATCTGAGATTGTGTGATGCATATCGTATAATCATACCCACGGATACTTGAGGTGACATTGGAGTATCTAGGTGACATTAGGGTTTTGGTTGATTTGCTTCTTAAGGTGTTATTTTACTACGAACTCTAGGGCTGTTTGTGACACTTATAGGAATAGCCCAACGGATTGATCGGAAAGAATAACTTTGAGGTGGCTTAGTACCCTAAAATAATCTCTTCGTTTGTTCTCCGCTATGAGTGACTTTGGAGTGACTCTTTGTTGCATGTTGAGGGATAGTTATATGATCCAATTATGTTATTATTGTTGAGAGAACTTGCACTAGTGAAAGTATGATCCCTAGGCCTTGTTTCCTAGCATTGCAATACCGTTTGTGCTCACTTTTACCACTTGCTACCTTGCTGTTTTTATATTTTCAGATTACAAAAACCATTATCTACTATCCATATTGCACTTGTATCACCATCTCTTCGCCGAACTAGTGCACCTATACAATTTACCATTGTATTGGGTGTGTTGGGGACACAAGAGACTCTTTGTTATTTGGTTGCAGCGTTGCTTGAGAGAGACCATCTTCATCCTACGCCTCCCACAGATTGATAAACCTTAGGTCATCCACTTGAGGGAAATTTGCTACTGTCCTACAAACCTCTGCACTTGGAGGCCCAACAACGTCTACAATAAGAAGGTTCTGTAGTAGACATCAACACCAAAGGAGTCTTGGTGATGATCATGTTTTGCTCGTGAGAGAGGTTTAGTCAACGGGTATGCAACATTCACATTCGTATGTATCTTGCAAATCTCTATGTCTCCCTCCTTAACTTGATCACGGATGGAATTGAAGCGTCTCTTGATGTGTTTGGTTCTCTTGTGAAATCTGGATTCCTTCGCCAAGGCAATTGCTCCAGTATTGTCACAAAAGATTTTCATTGGACCCGATGCACTGGGTATTACACCTAGATCGGATATGAACTCCTTCATCCAGACTCCTTAATTTGCTGCTTCTGAAGCAGCTATGTACTCCACTTCACACGTAGATCCCGCCACGACACTCTGCTTGGAACTGCACCAACTGACATCTCCACCATTCAATATAAATACGTATCCGGTTTGTGACTTAGAGTCATCTGGATCAGTGTCAAAGCTTTGCATTGATGTAACCATTTACGACGAGCTCTTTGTCACCTCCATAAATGAGAAACATATCCTTAGTCCTTTTCAGGTATTTCAGGATGTTCCTGACTGTTGTCCAGTGATCCACTCCTGGATTACTTTGGTACCTCCCTACTGAACTTATAGCAAGGCTAACATCAGTTCTGGTACACAGCATTGCATACATGATAGAACCTATGGCTGAGGCATAGGGAATGACCTTCATTTTCTCTCTATCTTCTTCAGTGGTCGGGCATTGCGTCTGACTCAACTTCACACCTTGTAACACAGACAAGAACCCTTTCTTTGATTGATCCATTTTGAACTTCTTCAAAACTTTATCAAGGTATGTGCTTTGTGAAAGTCCAATTAAGCGACTTGATCTATCTCTATAGATCTTGATGCCTAATATGTAAGCAGCTTCACCGAGGTCTTTCATTGAAAATTCTTATTCAAGTATCCTTTTATGCTATCTAGAAATTCTGTATTATTTCCAATCAACAATATGTCATACACATATAATATTAGAAATGCTACAGAGCTCCCACTCAATTTCTTGTAAATATAGGCTTCTCTAAAAGTGTGTATAAAACCATATGCTTTGATCACATTATCAAAGCGTATATTCCATTTCCAAGAGGCTTGCACCAGTCCATAAATGGATTGTTGGAGCTTGCACACTTTGTTAGCACCTTTAGGATCGAAAAAACCTTCTGGTTGCATCATATACAAATCTTTTTAAGATATCCATTAAGGAATGCAGTTTTGACATCCATTTGCCAAATTTCATAATCATAAAATGCTACAATTGCTAACATGATTCAGACAGACTTAAGCATCGCTACGGGTGAGAAGGTCTCATCGTAGTCAACTCCTTGAACTTGACGAAAACCTTTTGCAACAAGTCGAGCTTTGTAGACAGTAACATTACCGTCAGCGTCAATCTTCTTCTTAAAGATCCATTTATTCTCTATGGCTTGCCTATCATTGGGCTAGTCAACCAAAGTCCACACTTTGTTCTCATACATCGATCCCATCTCAGATTTCATGGCCTCAAGCGATTTCCCATAATCTGGGCTCATCATCACTTCCTCATAGTTCGTAGGTTCGTCATGGTCAAGTAACATGACCTCCAGAACTGGATTATCATACCACTCTGGTGCGGATCGTACTCTAGTTGACCTACGAGGTTTGGTAGTAACTTGATCTGAAGTTTCATGATCATCATCATTAGCTTCCTCACTAATTGGTGTAGGAATCACTGGAACTGATTTCTGTGATGAACTATTTTCCAATTCGGGAGAAGGTACAATTACCTCATCAAGTTCTACATTCCTCCCACTCACTTCTTTCAAGAGAAACTCCTTCTCTAGAAAGGATCCATTCTTAGCAACGAATATCTTGCCTTCGGATCTGTGATAGAAGGTGTACCCAACAGTCTCCTTTGGGTATCCTCTGAAGACACATTTCTCCAATTTGGGTTTGAGCTTATCAGGTTGAAGCTTTTTCACATAAGCATCGCAGCCCCAAACTTTAAGAAACGACAGCTTAGGTTTCTTGCCAAACCACAGTTCATATGGTGTCATCTCAATGGATTTAGATGGTTCCCTATTTAACGTGAATGCAGGTGTCTCTAAAGCATAACCCCAAAACAATGGCGGTAAATCGGTATCAGACATCATAGATCGCACCATATCTAATAAAGTACGCTTACGACGTTTGGGCACACCATTACCCTATGGTGTTCTAGGTGGAGTGAGTTGCGAAACTTTCCACATTGTTTCAAATGAAGACCAAACTCATAACTCAAATATTCACCTCCATGATTACATCATAGAAACTTTATTTTCTTGTTACGATGATTTTCCACTTCACTCTGGAATTCTTTGAACTTTTCAAAATTTTCAGACTTATGTTTCATTAAGTAGATATACCATATCTGCTCAAATCATCTCTGAAGGTCAGAAAATAACGATACCCGCCGCGAGCCTCAACACTCATTGGACCGCATACATCAGTATGTATTATTTCCAATAAGCCAGTTGCTCGTTCAATTGTTCCGGAGAACGGAGTCTTAGTCATCTTGCCCATGAGACATGGTTCACAAGTATCAAGTGATTCCAAAAGTCCATCGGTATGGAGTTTCTTCATGCGCTTTACACCAATATGACCTAAACGGTAGTGCCACAAATAAGTTGCACTATCATTATTAACTTTGCATCTTTTTGCTTTAATATTATTAATATGTGTATCACTACAATATAGATTCAACAAAAATAGACCACTCCTCAAGGGTGCATGACCATAAAAGATATTACTCACACAAATAGAACAACTATTATTCTCTGATTTAAATGAATAACTGTCTCGCATCAAACAAGAGCCAGATATAATGTTCATACTCAACGTTGGCACCAAATAACAATTATTTAGGTCTAAAACTAATCTCGATGATAGATGTAGAGGTAGTGTGTCGACAGCGATCACATCGACTTTGGAATCATTTCCCATGCGCATCGTCACCTCATCCTTAGCCAATCTTTGTTTAATCCGTAGCCCCTATTTCGAGTTGCAAATATGAGCAACAGAACTAGTATTAAATACCCAGGCGCTACTACGAGCATTAGTAAGGTACACATCAATAACATGTATATCAAAATAGACCTTTTGTTGGGGAACTTAGTAATTCAAAATTTTCCTACGATCACGCAAGATCTAACTAGGATATGCATAGCTACGAGAGGGGAGAGTGTGTCCACGTACCCTCGTAGATCGAAAGCGGAAGCGTTTAGTAACACGGTTGATGTAGTCGAATGTCTTCACGATCCAACCGATCCAAGTACCGAACGTACAGCACCTTCGTGTTCAGCACACGTTCAGCACGATGACGTCCTTAGAGCTCTTGATCCAGTTGAGGATGAGGGAGAGTTCCATCAGCACGAAGGTATGGCGACAGTAATGATGAAGTTACCGGCGCAGGGCTTCACCTAAGCACTACGACGATATGACCGAGGTGTTAAACTGTGGAGGGGGCACCGCACACGGCTAAGAGATTGTCTATTGTGCTTTGGGGTGGCCCCCTGCCCACGTATATAAAGGAGGGGGGAGGAGGAGGCCGGCCAAGAAGGGGCACGCCATGGGGGGAGTCCTACTTGGACTCCTAGTCCAGGTAGGATTCGCACCCCCCCTTCCTTTCTTCCACCGGAGGGAATAGGAAGGAGAGGGAAAGGGAAAGGGGGGTGCCCCCTCCTCATGTCCAATTCAGATTGGGCAAGGGGGGCACGTGCCACCTCCCGTGCGGTCCTCCTATCTCTCTCCACTAAGGCCCACTAAGGTCGATTATTCCCCCGGGGGGTTCCAGTAACCCCTCAGTACTCTGGTAAAATATCTGAATCACTCAGAACCATTCCGATGTCCGAATATAACCTTCCAATATATGAATCTTTACATCTCAGCCATTTTGAGACTCCTCGTCATGTCTGTGATCTCATCCGAGACTCCAAACAAACTTCGGTCATCAAATCACATAACTCATAATACAAATCGTCATCGAACGTTAAGCGTGCGGACCCTACGGGTTCGAGAACTATGTAGACATGACCGAGACACATCTCCGGTCAATAACCAATAGTGGAACCTGGATGCTCATTTTGGCTCCTACATATTCTACCAAGATCTTTATCGGTCAAACCGCATAACAACATACGTCATTCCGTATGTCATCGGTATGTTACTTGCCCGAGATTCGATCGTTGGTATCATCATACCTAGTTCAATCTCGTTACCGGCAAGTCTCTTTACTCGTTCTGTAACACATCATCTCGTAACTAACTCATTAGTCACATTGCTTGCAAGGCTTATAGTGATGTGCATTACCGAGAGGGCCAAGAGATACCTCTCCGATACACGGAGTGACAAATCCTAATCTTGATCTATGCCAACTCAACAAACACCATCGGAGACACCCGTAGAGCATCTTTATAATCACCCAGTTACGTTGTGATGTTTGATAGCACACAAAATGTTCCTCCGGTATTCGGGAGTTGCATAATCTCATAGTCAGAGGAACATGTATAAGTCATGAAGAAAGCAATAGCAATAAAACTAAACGATCATAATGTTAAGCTAACAGATGGGTCTTGTCCATCACATCATTCTCTAATGATGTGATCCTGTTCATCAAATGACAACACATGTATATGGTCAGGAAACTTAACCATCTTTGATTAATGAGCTAGTCAAGTAGAGGCATACTAGGGACACTTTATTTGTCTATGTATTCACACATGTAGTAAGTTTTTGGTTAATACAATTCTAGCATGAATAATAAACATTTATCATGACATAAGGAAATATAAATAACAACTTTATTATTGCCTCTAGGGCATATTTCCTTCAGTCTCCCACTTGCACTAGAGTCAATAATCTAGATTACATAGTAATGATTCTAACACCTATGGAGTCTTGGTGTTCATCATGTTTTGCTCGTGAGAGAGGCTTAGTCAACGGGTCTGCAACATTCAGATCCATATGTATTTTCCAAATCTCTATGTCTCCCTCCTTGACTTGATCGCAGATGGAATTGAAGCGTCTCCTGATGTGTTTGGTTCTCTTGTGAAATTTGTATTCCTTAGCCAAGGCAATTGCTCCAGTGTTGTCACAAAAGATTTTCATTGGAACCGATGCACTAGGTATTACACCTAGATCGGATATGAACTCCTTCATCCAAACTCCTTCATTTGCTGCTTCCGAAGCAGCTATGTACTCCGCTTCACACGTAGATCCCGCCATGACGCTCTGCTTGGAATTGCACCAACTGACAGCTACACCATTCAATATAAATATGTATCCGGTTTGTGACTTAGAGTAATCTGGATCAGTGTTAATGCTTGCATCGACGTAACCATTTAGGACGAGCTCTTTGTCACCTCCATAAACAAGAAACATATCCTTAGTCCTTTTCAGGTATTTTAGGATGTTCTTGACCGCTGTCCAGTGATCCACTCCTGGATTACTTTGGTACCTCCCTGCTAAACTTATAGCAAGGCACACATCATGTCTGGTACACAGCATTGCATACATGATAGAACCTATGGGTGAGGCATAGGGAATGACCTTCATTTTATCTCTATCTTCTTCAGTGGTCGAGCATTGAGTCTGACTCAACTTCACACCTTGTAACACAGGCAAGAACCATTTCTTTGACTGATCCATTTTGAACTTCTTCAAAACTTTATCAAGGTATGTGCTTTGTGAAAGTCCAATTAAGCGTCTTGATCTATCTCTATAGATCTTGATGCCCAATATATAAGCAGCTTCACCGAGGTCTTTCATTGAAAAATTCTTATTCAAGTATCCTTTTATGCTATCCGGTAATTCTGCATTATTTCCAATCAACAATATGTCATCCACATATAATATTAGAAATGCTACAGAGCTCCCACTCACTTTCTTGTAAATACAGGCTTCTCCAAAAGTCTGTATAAAACCATATGCTTTGATCACACTATCAAAGCATATATTCCAACTCCTAGAGGCTTGCACCAGTACATAAATGGATCGTTGGATCTTGCACACTTTGTTAGCACCTTTTGGATTGACAAAACCTTCTGATTGCATCATATACAACTCTTCTTTGAGATATCCATTAAGAAATGCAGTTTTGACATCCATTTGCCAAATTTCATAATCATAAAATGCGGCAATTGCTAACATGATTCAGACAGACTTAAGCATCACTACGGGTGAGAAGGTCTTATCATAGTCAACTCCTTGAACTTGTCCAAAACCTTTCGCAACATGTCGAGCTTTGTAGACAGTAACATTACCGTCAGTGTCAGTCCTCTTCTTGAAGTACCATTTATTCTCTATTGCTTTCCGATCATCGGGCAAGTCAGCCAAAGTCCATACTTTGTTCTCATACATGGATCACATCTCAGATTTCATGGCCTCAATCCATTTCGCCAGATCTGGGCTCATCATCACTTACTCATAGTTCGTAGGTTCGTCATGGTCAAGTAACATGACCTCCAGAACAGGATTATCGTACCACTCTGGTGCGGATCGTACTCTAGTTGACCAAAGAGGTTCGGTAGTAACTTGATCTGAAGTTTCATGATCATCATCATTAGCTTCCTCACTAATTGGTGTAGGAATCACCGGAACTCATTTCTGTGATGAACTACTTTCCAATTCGGGAGAAGGTACAATTACCTCATCAAGTTCTACTTTCCTCCCACTCACTTCTTTCGAGAGAAACTCCTTATCTAGAAAGGATCCATTCTTAGAAACGAATATCTTGCCTTCGGATCTATGATAGAAGGTGTACCCAATAGCCTCCTTTGGGTATCCTATGAAGACACATTTCTCCGAATTGGGTTCGAGCTTATCAGGTTGAAGCTTTTTCATATAAGCATCGCAGTCCCAAACTTTAAGAAACGACAGCTTAGGTTTCTTGCCAAACCACAGTTCATATGGTGTCGTCTCAACAGATTTAGATGGTGCCCTATTTAACGTGAATGCAGCCGTCTCTAAAGCATAACCCCAAAATGAGCGGTAAATCAGTAAGGGACATCATAGATCACACCATATCTAATAAAGTACGGTTACGATGTTCGGACACACCATTACGTTGTGGTGTTCTAGGTGGCGTGAGTTGCGAAACTATTCCACATTGTTTCAAATGAAGACCAAACTCATAACTCAAATATTCACCTCCATGATTAGATCGTAGAAACTTTATTTTCTTGTTATGATGATTTTCCACTTCACTCTAAAATTCTTTGAACTTTTCAAATGTTTCAGACTTATGTTTCATTAAGTAGATATACCCATATCTGCTTAAATCATATGTGAAGGTCAGAAAATAACGATACCCATCGCGAGCCTCAACACTCATTGGACCGCATACATCAGTATGTATTATTTCCAATAAGCCAGTTGCTCGTTCAATTGTTCCGGAGAACGGAGTCTTAGTCATCTTGCCCATGAGACATGGTTCACAAGCATCAAGTGATTCCAAAAGTCCATCAGCATGGAGTTTCTTCATGCGCTTTACACCAATATGACCTAAACGGTAGTGCCACAAATAAGTTGCACTATCATTATTAACTTTGCATCTTTTGGCTTCAATATTATTAATATGTGTATCACTACAATAGAGATTCAACAAAAATAGACCACTCCTCAAGGGTGCATGACCAAAAAAGATATTACTCATACAAATAGAACAACTATTATTCTCTGATTTAGATGAATAACCGCCTCGCGTCAAACAAGATCCAGATATAATGTTCATGGTCAACACTGGCACCAAATAACAATTATTTAGGTCTAAAACTAATCCTGACGGTAAATGTAGAGGTAGCATGCCGACGGCGATCACATCGACTTTAGAACCATTTCCCACATGCATCGTCACCTCGTCTTTAGCCGATCTTCGTTTAATCCGTAGCCCCTGTTTCGAGTTGCAAATATGAGCAACAGAACCAATATCAAATACCTAGGCTCTACTACGAGCATTAGTAACATACGCATCAATAACATGTATATCAAATATACCTTTCACTTTTCCATCCTTCTTATCCGCAAAATACTTGGGGCAGTTCAGCTTCCAGTGACCAGTCCCTTTGCAGTAGAAGCACTCAGTCTCAGGCTTAGGTCCAAACATGGGTTTCTTCCCTTGAGCAACTGGCTTGCTGTTCTTCTTGAAGTTCCCCTTATTCCCTTGGCCATTTTTCTTGAAAATAGTGGTCTTGTTAACAGTCAACACTTGATGCTCCTTCTTGATTTCTACCTCCGCGGCCTTTAACATTGCGAAGAGCTCGGGAATTTTCTTTTCCATCCATTACATATTATAGTTCATTGCGAAGCCTTTATAGTTTGGTGGCAGTGATTTTTATAGTTTGGTGGTAGTGATTGAAGAACTCTGTCAATGACACTTCATCAGGAAGATTAACTCCCAGCTGAGTCAAGTGGTTGTGGTACCCAGACATTCTAAGTATGTGTTCACTGACAACTATTCTCCTCCATTTTGTAGCTATAGAACTTGTTGGAGACTTCATATCTCTCAACTCGGGCATTTTCTTGAAATATTAACTTCAACTCCTAGAACATCTCATATGCTCCATGACATTCAAAACGTCTTTTAAGTCCCGATTCTAAGCCGTAAAGCATAGCACACTGAACTATCGAGTAGTCATCAGCTTTGCTCTCCCAAGCGTTCATAATGTCTGGAGTTGCTCCTGCAACGGGTTTTGCACTTAGCGGTGCTTCCAGGACGTAATTCTTTTGTGCAGCAATAAGCATAATCCTCAAGTTACGGACCCAGTCCGTGTAGTTGCTACCATCATCTTTCAACTTAGCTTTCTCTAGAAAGGCATTAAAATTCAAGGGAACGGTAGCACGGGCCATTGATCTACAACAACATAGACTTGCAAAAACTATCAGGTACTAAGTTCATGATAAATTAAACTTCAATTAATCATATTACTTATGAACTCCCACTTAGATAGACATCCCCCTAGTCATCTAAATGATCACGTGATCCATATCAACTAAACCATGTCAGATCATCACATGAGATGGAGTAGTTTTCAATGGTGAACACAACTATGTTGATCATATCTACTATACGATTCACGTTTGACCTTTTGGTCTCA
This sequence comes from Triticum urartu, assembly GCF_003073215.2. Taxonomy (NCBI): domain Eukaryota; kingdom Viridiplantae; phylum Streptophyta; class Magnoliopsida; order Poales; family Poaceae; genus Triticum; species Triticum urartu. The sequence goes on along the minus strand of NC_053024.1, from coordinate 125,559,816 downwards.
GTGTTCTGAGGCCATATCTGCATATGCTAGGCTCATCAAGTTTAACCCGAGTATTCTGCACATGCAAAACTGGCTTGCACCCGTTGTATGTGAACGTAGAGCTTATCACACACGATCATCATGTGGTGTCTCGGCACGACAAACTGTAGCAACGATGCATACTCAGGGAGAACACTTGTACCTTGAAATTTAGTGGGGGGTCATCTTATAATGCTACTGCCGTACTAAGCAAAATAAGATGCATAAAGGATAAACATCACATGCAATCAAAATATGTGACATGATATGGCCATCATCATCTTGTGCCTTTGATCTCCATCTCTAGAGCACTGTCTTGATCTCTGTCGTCACCGTTTTGACACCTTGATCTCCACTGTAGCATCGTTGTCGTCTCGCAAACTATTGCTTCTACAACTATCGCTACCGCTTAGTGATAAAGTAAAGCAAGTACATGGCGATTGCATTTCATACAATAAAGCGACAACCATAAGGTTCCTGCTAGTTGTCGATAACTTTTACAAAACATGATCATCTCATACAACACTTTATATCTCATCATGTCTTGACCATATCACATCACAACATGCCCTAATAAAACAAGTTAGACATCCTCTACTTTGTTGTTGCAAGTTTTATGTGACTGCTACGGGCTTCTAGCAAGAACCGTTCTTACCTACGCATCAAAACCATAATGATTTTTCGTCAAGTGTGCTGTTTCAACCTTTGACAAGGACTGACCATAGTCAAACTCGATTCAACTAAAGTTGCAGAAACAGACACCCGCCATCCACCTGTGTGCGAAGCACGTTGGTGGAACAAGTCTCATGAACGCGATCATGTAATGTCGGTCTAGGCTGCTTCATCCGACAATACCGCCGAATCAAAGTAAGACGTTGGTGGTAAGCAGTATGACTATTATCGCCCACAACTCTTTGTGTTCTACTCGTGCATATAACATCTACGCATAGCCGGCAGATGCCACTGGAACGCAGTAATTTCAAAAAAATCCGACGCTACACGCAAACAGAGGGTTAGCCATTAGCAACGAAGAGCAGTGGTGGCTAGTTACCCCGGTTAGACCGTTGGCGAAGCGTTTTAGACAACCGGGTGGATGTGAGTGCGGTACGTCGTGCACAGCGGGATCGAGCCGAGACCGAAAGTTATGACACCGAGGCGAGGGCACACGGGCCGGGGACACCCAGGAACTCACGAAAGCCAGCAGAGGGCCGAAGGAAAGCGCGTTGACAGCCGACGAGAAAAGGAGAGAAGTGGAGGATGGACACACGAAAGAGGGGCGCCTTAAATCACCGCCAGATCGACGGAGGGGGGGGAGAGCGCGGGGAGGGGCACGCACGAGGCTGAAAAGATCTAGGAGTCAACTGGGGCAGGGGGTGCCCCCGCCCGCGTTTAGAAAGAGGTTGGGGTGGGGGGGAGGCCAGCCTCCTGCGCGCGCCCAAGGGGAGGCCCTACGTCCGATGGAGTAGAGGCCCCCGTCCCTGTAGGTGGAGGAGGAGGGAAGGAAGAGAGAAGAGAGAAGAAGGGGACGACCCCCCTTCCCAAGGCAGAGGGCGGGGGGCAGTCCCCACCTGTGGCCACCGCCGCCGCCGTGCACGATGGGCCATTGAGTCACGGGGGGTTCGGGAAGCCCCCAGGATCCGGAGAGCCCAAGCGCTCAAACCTGGCAGGTCCAAACACTGAGCACCAAGACGAGCGCTGAGGTGCTCACCAGTTCGAGAGCCTGGTGATGCTGGACACATTTCCGAGACCGAAACAGCCTTGCTAAAAGCAATGTAGATTAAGGCAGATATCCGGATAGCAGAGAAAATCATCCGAGAAGGTTATGCACCGGAAAAGTTGTAACGTGCTGAAGAATAGGCAAGAGAAGTCACTGATGCCGCGACGAGACAGCGCTGAATCAGGATGGCGAGGGCCAACCCATTAAAGATGTTGGGAGTGGGACACAGCGATCACAGCAGTTAGAGAAGGAGGGGACTTGACCAGCCGGATAGAGCACAAAGGCAGCAGTTGAGTTGTGGGATGCTGATTCGCCAGAAACCAGGGCCGAACATGACCAGAATCAGGCAAAGCGTAAATACCGGAGGAAGACGAGGGGGCGATCAAACAGCACAACAAACTGGTGACTTTTAGAAAGAGGCGCCTTAGAGATCTGCGAGGGTGGTGTGGAGTGGGCATGAATCGAAGAGGAGGGTCACTGCCGAGGACGCGGAGGGAGCCTCGGCCCGCGCGGGAAGGCACATCACGAGAAACCGTAGTACAGGAGAAACACATAACAACGAGGAAAGCGCAGACGATGGGAAGTCAGTATGAGGGAGAGTATCGACGAGCAAAGGCGCGGGCAAGTTAACAGACCGAGACAAAGGGAACAACAGATGTGGTAGGCGGGTGGACCAATTAAAGAGCGCGGGAGTATGGGGAACAAGAGGAATATTCCAGACGCTTATGGGGATGGGACCCGGAGGGGCGCGGCACCGAATAGCGAAACCCGGGGGGCATGCACGCGGAACCATGGGGGACAGTAGGAGGAGTGGGTGAGGTGAAGAGGAAGGGTGCGAGTTCTCGAGGGGAGCACGACATAACTGAAAGCCCAAAGGTGCGAAATACATGAGATCGAACAATATACCGGTCAAAAATACATGCACAAAAACAAAAAAAAGATCCGGCGGTGGTACCGACCCCCGGCGGGAGCAAAGGGGCCTGAAGGGCCAGAGGGGAAAGGAGGAGGAGGGCCAAGGGGGGGCGACCCCCCCAAGCCCACGCCAAGGGAGGGGGGCCCGGTCGTCGTCGCCGTCTCCCCCGCCTGTGCCGGCGACGCCAACGAGGGAAGGGGGATCCGACGTCCCACGGAGGTAGACCCCCGGCGGCGCTGAGGAGACGCCGGCGCCCCCGCCCCCACGCTTGAGAGACGGGGAGGGTGCAACCCCAGGAACACACAGGGGCAGCAGGAGCGTAAGCGGTGCGGCCCCCCCCAGCAAAGCACCTCGGTGTCCACAGCGTACCGGGCGAGGCGAACCTTGTTGTCAGGACGTCATCAGCAACCAGCTAGCAGGGCCGCGGCTGAAGAAGCCCGCGGCCCATCACGACAAACGCGTGACAGGGATCGTAGTGGGACGAGAAACGAAACAAACACCGAACGGGCATGATGCAGTGCCGTGACCCAGGGAGGAAGGTGGCGAGCTGGGAAGAGACAACGAACAACAATCGGGGAGAACGCCGGCCGTTTACGCTACAAGGACAACAACACGCGGCCTCTCGCGAGCAACAGATGCGGGCGACGGACCCAAAGGGGCAGCGTGAGCCAGGTTAGCGTGAGAGGGATAGGCCGCAGTGAAACAAAGGAGGTGGGCGGGGAACAGCGCTCCAACTATGGGGGCGTGAGCCGATGGCGGGAAGCGCCCAGACAGACACGACAGGACGCGTGACCGAGCGACGTCGACCGACGGCGCGCACACAGGGGGGTGGCAGCACCAACGAGGGAATGGGAGCAAGAACAGGGGGCTGCTAAGATCAAAAACAACACGAGACGGGGGGTGGATGCAGTAGTAAGAACGGGCACCAACCCGTAGCAGCACATTAAAACGGCAACCACAAGAGGAGGACGGCCAACTGGGCAGGGGCCGGGTAGTGGAATGGCAAACAGTGGATGCGAAGTAGGGAGGAGAACAGGGTAACACAGGACGGCAACGGCAGAATGCCATTATAGGGCGGTGAGATGAAGCAAAGCTCATGGAAGGCTGACTGACAGAAGCTGTTTGGCGAGAGGCGGAGAAGCAAAGAGGTAGGCACGAACATACAAGGCTGCAGGAGTAAGTGCAGCCTGAGTGGATCAGGTGGGTGGGAGAGACAAAGACAAGAAGGATGAGGCCAGGCAAGCACTGCATAGATTAAGGGGGGACCGGCAGCAGGGAGTGGCCATGGAGAGAAGAACGCCACGAGGGCAAGAAGAAGGCGCCCTGGAGGCACCATGGTGTACGGGCAGCGGCAGACCCCACGTGATATCGGATAAAGCTGAGTGCACAACAACGGGTGCAAGACCCACACGCAAAAACGCAGGGGAAAATACTGACAAGCGAGCCACGAGACAAGATCCGAATCACGGAGACCGAAAGCGAGCGGGGCAAACCGCCGAGGTCGGGGGCCCGAACTGGCGTCGAGGGCAGAGGGTAAAGAGGCAGGGACACGAAGGGTACCAGGCGGTGCCCCGCTGGGAGTGGAGGAACCGACGCTGGCGTGATGACAATGGATGAAGTAAACAGAGTCACTGACCACAGAGCAGAGAGGCGAAAACCCGAGAGCGAGCCCTAGGGAGATGGGGAGGCGATGGGCGTGAACGACTAGAACTCCGTGAGATAGACACCGAGGGAGGATACATTAGGCGGGACAGGCAGAGAGGAACATCCTATCCCAAGCGTCCTCCACCCAAGATAAGTCCCGCCCGACAGGGACAGAGCGCAAGTGGCTGTGTCAGAGGCCAGAGCGGGCGAAAGTATGATGCGGCAAGCCGAACACCCCACCAACGTCCCGCAAAGCCCTGAACCAGCCAAGGACATGATGCGCGCCAAGGCGTCTACAGCAGCGGTGCCCCAAATGCGTACCGGGATAAGTCCGTGTCGAGGGAGAGGGGGCGCGCGGTGTTTCGACTGGACACGCCCCCGACCAGAAAAGCCCGCAGAGCGCACGCGTCGCCCGGTACGCTGTCCCGCCGTGGCATGAGGGTGCATCAGGGCAACGTATGCGCTCAGCGAGGAGGCAGGGGCACGTTGCCAAACAGGCGAGCCAGCGTCACGATCGATGGGTCCCCGTGTCCGGGGGCGGCGCGGCGTCGACGACGCCCGCGGGCCATGTGCGAACGGCTGTAGCGGGTGCGAGGGGAGAACAGCGCCGACGGCACAGAACGAACAAGCACGGCCAGGCGCACAAACCGAGACACCTCGGCGAGGATGGCCCAACCCGCAGCGGGGGGCACGACGCTCAACGGCGAACTCAAAAGACCGATAGAAGCAGGACCGGGGGGAAAACCAAACACCCGTCAGTAAGGGCCCCAAGAAGCCGAGACGAACAAGACTCCACCACGTGAGACTCTGGAATCGACCAATCCGGCCCTATAAAACCCCAAGGGGAAGCTCTGAAGCGCCAGCAGCCGGAACAAATGCTTGCCGCCTCCCGAAATCGCGAGGACAGACAACATGTGAGTCACCTCCAACCGACCGACGACCTCGCGCGATCCGCGCGCCCGGCCATCTGGGACTCGAAGGGCACGCTCTGTATGGCCACGAAAAGGCCGCACACGCCACGGACCACTCACCGCTGATCCGGGCCCGCCACCGTGAGTCCGAGGGAGCCACCCCAACCGCGTAAGGAAGCGGCGAGAAGACCGCTCCGCGCAGAGACCACAACCGCAGCCCGAAGCCACACCAGCGGGCTCGCGAGCCTGCCTGGCCCGCCGCAGCCGAGTTGGACCCCGCCGCCGCGCCAAGGGCGCGCCGCGCCCCCGCACACGCGGCCGCCCCCCGCGCCGGCAACGTCGCCGAGGGGCAACGAAAAGACGGCCGGACTCCAGACTGCCACCCCAAGCCCCGCGCCCAGACAACGGTCCGCACCCGAGGCAGCACCACAGCCAACCAGTGCGCGCTTCACGCGCCGGCGCGGCCTGCACACAGGCACGACAGAGCCGCCGGACGAACGCGCCCGTCCGGCAGCCACGAAGCCCGCCGCGGCGGCAGCATCCGCCCCGTCGCCGCGCCGAAAGCGGGCCGAGAGAGATGGGGACGAGATCCACCGGCAGTCGCAACCAAGTATCAGCGGCGAATCCCCCTTCCATCCGTGAGGGACCCGCAGGCCCAGAAGGCGTCGCGAGCCGCAGGACGTGCGGGCGCTGGGATAAGTCCACTATCGACCCCACCAAATGTACCTGAAGGAGGGAGCGGCATGAGTGATACAAGCAAGAATAGGCCGGGCAGTCCCAGACTCCAGGGACAGCAGCAGAGAGACGAGCAAAGGACGCCCAAGAGCACGCATGGCGGGGCAAGCGGCCAGAAGAATTGCATCGTGAATCTAGCGGAAGGCGCCGATGACGGGGAAGGAAGTGAGAGTGTTAAAGAGACATTGAGTTGCAGCCGGCGTGCGCCAAGGAAAAGGGGGTTGCGTTGTGACGAGGTAGGAGTCTGGATGCCTGAGTAGCCCCGGAGCGCCTACATGGAAGGGGAAGGGGTGCGCAGCGTGTCAAGTGGCAGCCAGAGGGGAGGGGAGGTGAAGAGAGGAGTCATGGAGGACGGAGACACCAAAGAGTACGCAGCAACTGTACGTGCGACAGAGGACAACTCTCGCGAAGCGGACGTGAGCTGTCAATAGCATAGCAACGGACGCGAGACCGGACGGGTCCTGCAGCAAAAATTTCAGAACAGGGCGAACGGATACTGCCGAACATGCCATAGGCGAGCGGAACAGAAAGAACACACCGTGCAGCTCAATCACAAGCCGCCGGAATGTAGGAATAATGCGGCAGAGCCAGGCACAAAGCGACTTACATGGGGAGACAGTACGAACCGAGGGAGGAGCGAAGCACAGCTGATGGACATGCCAGAGGCCGTAGAAGCCTGATACGGGATGCGGTAGAGCCCCAGGACTAGCGCAGCAGGCCAGCAGCCATTGCTGAAGAGCAAGTGCCCTAGGTAATGTAGCGCCAAGGCAGCCGCCCAGATGGAACCACGAAACCGGAAGCAGTGCGATCAAGCCTGAGGCAAGAAGCAAAATGAGACCCTCGCAAAACACGGCAAAGAGAAACCAGAGTCCAATACCACGACTACCCATACGCAGCAAGCCTAAAAAGCTACAGCTAAACCAGACCAACCCGGAAAGACCAAGGATGAAACATAGACACAAACAAACAAAATGAGCAAAACAAGAACAAACACAAAAAACACGGAAGACCAAAGCAGAAAGATGGCATGAAAAAAACTTAACAATCACAACGAAGAACAACAAAAAAAAAAAAAAAACAACATAAACAACATCAAAAGGACACAGAAGACAACAAAAGAAAAAGAAACGCAAGAAGCCAGCACACGAACAAGACCCACGCGGCGGCAAACAAACACACAGCTATCCAATGAGAAAGCCACACAACAAACGCACACTGGCCACTAAAAAGATCGCAACTACAAAAAAAATAAACAAAAAAAAAAATAAGGAATGACCAGCCTCCGTATGCTAGATAACAACACCAGATATACACCACAGCGGATGCACTCTGCCCACAAGACCACGCACGAAACCGATAAGCGAGCCGCATAAGCAAACGAGGCTCTAGAAAAGGGCGAAGAATACAATCAGCTCGTGACATTGCAGAAAGAGCTACGAAAGGAGTCTTGGTGGATTGGCCCAGGGGCGGCAGGCCAACGCGGGGGCGGGGAGCGGGGTTTTGGCCGGGGCCACGGACGGCGGAGGCAGGCTGCTCTGCCGTTGGTCGCTGGCTCTTCGGGGAAGATTCCGAACAGTGTCAGCCGGGAGGCACAAGACGGCCAGCCATCCGGCGTAGATCGGACAGTACCAAAATAAAATAAAATCGTGACCCCAATTTAGTCTTCAGTCAACAGACGTGTGACCACTCTCGTACCTTGCTGTTGATCTCTTAGTGTATTTCTTCAGATCAAAGAGATATGTCGTTCTTAACATTATGCGTTATCTGCATCTTCAGACACACCGTCTTCCGACTCACCGCAGCTGCTCCAACAAGGGAAGCATACACCAGAAGGGAGCTATAGTCCCCACTCAACAGTTCCCTGCATCGAATCCGACATGGACAGCCACAACAACTGCAAGGCCATCGACAAGCAGCAGCTATAGTCCCCACTCAACAGTTCCCTGCATCGAATGCGCGTGCCCGACATGCACAGCCACAACAACTGCAAGGGCCATCGACAAGTCAGCACATGATGCTCACTCCTATGGATGGCAGCCAGATAGGTTGTACCCTCATCTTACTTGTGTGCAACATTTATGGCTTTGTTATTCATCTAAGCATGGAAAATAGATCATCACATTTCACTGTATATTCATGCTGATCTCTTACGGGTCTTGTTCAGGAGTTAACGTTGTTCCATAGTTCAGCTAAGATACTTGTTCTTTAGAACTGTTCCATTCCATGTTCAGCAAGCTGTTCTTAGGTAACGTTGTTCCATAGTTATCATCCATCAGCCAATGCTATCCCACAGGCTGGTGATTATAGTATTATACCACTTCTAGTATTACCTATGTTGTTCTTTAATACTTTTGTGTGCCATCTAGTTAATCTCGAGTACAAACGATACATATTCTGTAGCTTTCATCTGGTGTTCTCCCTTTAGTTTATGAGACCTGTTGCTGCTAGTTAACCCCAGTCCTACTATTTATGTCGTCTCCTACAGGCACTCGTTACATAAATCTAACTACTAGTTGTCTTCCATGCATGTCAGATATAATTGCACACACTGATATATCCACAAGAACCTCACGGAGCAATGTAAAGGCCAATAAACTTGATGTCAATGATACCCAATATGATAGAACATGTAAAGGCAGTTCTTCAGAAGACTTGCAGAAAGATGATGAATCCTCTTCACCCCACAATGTCCTTGCTCTAACTAGGCCTGTGATATGGGTACAACATGCATATAATGTCCTGGAGTGTATCTACTCTGTTGCAATGCCATGTGCTTAGCATGCTGATCATGCATGTAAATATGTCATGCCTTCCTGTTTATTCAGTACCTATTCATTCATGATAACATGTTTTCAAATTCTAAGTACAATGGCTCTGATACCAACTTGTAACGCCCTCGATGCGCTATATCTCCCACGTGTCGAAGCACGACTTAGAGGCATAACCGCATTGAAAGCAAATGTCGCAAGTGAGGTAATCTTCACACAACCCATGTAATACATAAGGGAAAGAGATACATAGTTGGCTTACAATCGCCACTTCACACAATACATGAATAAAGCATTACATCATCCAGATACAACTCAAGGTCCGACTACGGAACCAAAATAAAAGAAGACTACCCCAAATGCTACACAGATCCCCGATCGTCCCAACTGGGCTCCACTACTGATCAACTGGAAACGGAAACAACATAACGAACACGATCTTCATCGAGCTCCTCCTTGAGCTCGGTTGCATCACCTGCACGATATTCGGCACCTGCAAGCTGGTTTTGGAAGTATCTGTGAGTCACGGGGACTCAGCAATCTCACACCCTCGCGATCAAGACTATTTAAGCTTATAGGTAGGGAAAGGTATGAGGTGGAGCTGCAGCAAGCGACTAGCATATATGGTGGCTAACATACGCAAATAGAGCGAGAAGAGAAGGCAAAAGGACGAAATCTATGACGATCAGAAGTGATCCTAGAACAACTACTATCAAGAAGTGAATCCTAGAAAAACCTACGCCAAAGCATAACTCCAAGCCACCGACTGTCGATCCCGGAACCTGCACTGACCGCACAACGAAAAGACGAACATCAACGAGAGATAACAGCGCACGCGGGCTATAGATGTGGATTTAATTAGGTCAAACTTCAGGTTTCTAACAAGACCGGAGTAGCAGTCTAACAAATTCCACTCGACTGCCCCTATAAACGTGCACTGAGAGAGAACACGGTAAATCATCAAGAAAGTTCATATCCCTGCAGGGGTGTCCCAACTTAGCCCATCACAAGCTCTCACGGTCAACGAAAGGATATTCCTCTCTAGAGCGGAATCCCGATCCAGACTCGGCATCCAGTTACAAGACATCCTCGACAATGGTAAAACAAGTCCAGCAACACCGCCCGAATGTGCCGACAAATCCTGATAGGAGCTGCACATATCTCGTTCTCAGGGCACACTCAGATTGTCCAAACTTCCGGTAGGCCAGCCCAGAGTTGCCCCTGGTGGCCACCGGCGGCTGACAGTTGGACCAACACTCAGAGGAGCACTGGCCCGGGGTTAAAATAATGATGACCCTCGGAGCGCGACTCCCAAGGGAAAAGAAAGGCTAGGTGGCGAATGGTAAAACCAATGTTGGGCATTGCTGGAGGGAGTTTTATTCAAGGCGAACTATCAAGGGGTTCCCATTATAACCCAACCGCGTAAGGAACGCAAAATCCGGGAACATAACACCGATATGACGGAAACTAGGGCGGCAAGAGTGGAACAAAACACTAGGCATAAGGCCGAGCCTTCCACCCTTTACCAAGTATATAGATGCATTAAGATAACAAGATAATATAGTGATATCCCAACAATAAACAAATGTTCCAACAAGGAACAATCTCCAATCTTCACCTGCAACTAGCAACGCTATAAGAGGGGCTGAGCAAAGTGGTAACATAGCCAATCAACGGTTTGCTAGGACATGGTGGGTTAGAGGTTTGACATGGCAATTTGGAAGGCATGATAAGCAAGTGGTAGGCATCGTAGCATAGGCATAGCAAAAGAGCGAGCATCTAGCAAGCAAAGATAGAAGTGATTTCGAGGGTATGATCATCTTGCCTGCAAAGTTGTCAGAGTTGACTTGATCCTCGTAAGCAAACTCAACGGGCTCCTCGTTTGCAAACTCATCTCCCGGCTCTACCCAAACAAGACAAACAAGCAAAAGGAACACAATCAACCACGTGCAATGCTCAAACAACATGATGCGAACAAGGTATGCTATGCGGGATGCGATATGTGATACATATGCAAGATTTGACAAGGAATGATTGAACCTGGCCTCAACTTGGAAACCCAAGAGTGCCACTGGAAAGGTGAGGTTATTTCGGTTGAAATCGATATAAAGATCACCCGAATCGGATGCATGGTTTGGAAATGACAAACAAAACAAATATGGCACCGGTCTGCGATAATCAGCAAGTAGTCATCTAAATGCATCAATATAATTGTGCTACAGCACTCAAACATGACAACAAAATACATGGCAGGGATCCACTCATGATGCTTGACAAAAGATGAACACTGAGCTATGGCCAATTCATCCATTAACAGGTTCAAACAAGCATGGCAAAAGTGCAAATGATAACATGTTTCAGACTTAGTGAAATTAACACAAGTCTGGAATTTAACATCAGGTAGCACACTTTACAGCACGAAAACTACATGCTACAGGAACTTAACATGGCAAAGAAAGGCATGGCATGAAGCTACTCAAAGCACTTAACAAAAGCCCTTAGTGACCTTGAGCCAAAAGGGATCAGAAAATACAATTGCAAGCATGTGAACATGGCAAAAACATAATCAGATTACAGACTTGGTGAAAAACTGGAGCATGCAAAACAGTTAACAAGTAGGCATGTTCATGAGCTCGATGCACTCACTAAAGAGCATGGCATGACAAACTAAGCATACACCCATCAAGAATACATGTCCTAGAAGCTAGACATGGCAATAACAACAACATAGCATGCACAGATCAAGAGCAACATCCTCGGCAAAATCGCTAACAAGTCAACAATCTGCCAGGATTCACGAATTAGGAAAAGTAGAGCTTGATTGACTCAAGCTAGGTGCTCCATAAATGCAAAAAAGACACGGATGGATAGAGCACCACAATGTTAACAAATCATGCTTACTGATCATCCTCAAAAGAGGCACGGATCACTAGGAAATAACATGAACATATGGCATACCGACAAAAACAGAACAAGGACTTAGTGAAATTCTAAGTCCCTGAAATCAGCATTACCGATTACGCTACTTTGCAAGCTTGTGCTAGTCACCACACATATCACAAAAATACATGGTAAGCACCCCTGTAAAGATGGCATGGCATATAACAAAACTCATGTAGAGCTCAGGAGCATATTATGCACACATTAATCATGGCAAAAATGACACATATCTATTTGATGAAACAGATCTGGCAATTTTATCACTTAGCCCTCTTCCAACAGCATTTCGGGCATCAAGATGAGCTCAAATGAAAATGATGCAATGAGATGAAATGATGTACTCGTTAAGACAAACATTTTGCTATGCTACATGCGCAAATCGGAGCTACAGATGCAGAGATACGACATGCCAAAGTTTGCAAAATAATTAGGGTTTCGGGGGTGAAAAGGTCAACCGAGATCTAGATCTAGATCCAGTCGGCGCGGATCCCGAGGTTCGCCGGAGTTACTGTTCACCGAAGGTCGCCGGAGATGGTGTTGGTGGCCGGAGCTCGTCGCGGTCGGAGGAGGACGCCAGAGAGGAGTGGAGGCGGCGGCGGATGTCGGTGGGGTGGCCGCGGGCGCCGGTGGCTGGGGCGGCGCGCGTCGGTGGCCGGAGCTGCGGACGTCGGTGGCGGATGGCAAAATCGGTGGGGGGCGGCGACCGGCCGGCGACGAGGCGGATGGGCGGCGCGGCGGGCAGCGTCGGGCGCGGGGGCGCGGCCCGACCGATGGGCTTGGAGGGCCCGGTGCGGGTTCCCGCGGGCTGGAGCGGTGGGAGGCGGCGCAGGCCACATGGTAGTCGGCGGTTGGTGGCGGCGGTGTGTCCGGTGGCCGGTGTATGTGTCCGGCCGCACGAAGAGGAGCGGGACTAGGGTTAGGGGGAAGAAGACCCGTGATTTGGAATGAGGGGTCTATATATAGGCGTAGAGGGAGCTAGGGAGCTCCAAATGGAGTGCGGTTTTCAGCCACGCGATCGTGATCGAACGCTCTAGACGATGGGAGAGGTTTTGGTGGGTTTTGGGCCAAATTGGAAGGGTGTTGGGCTGCAACACAAACGAGGCCTTCTCGGTCCCTCGGTTAACCGTTGGAGTATCAAATGAAGTCCAAATGGCACGAAACTTGACAGGCGGTCTACCGGTAGTAAACCAAGGCCGCTTGGCAAGTCTCGGTCCAATCCGGAAATGTTTAACCCCCACACACGAAAGGAGGTAGAAAGGGGCACCGGAGGAGATAGGAGCGCCGGAATGCAAAACGGACAACGGGGAAAATGCTCGGATGCATGAGACGAACACGTATGCGAATGCAATGCACATGATGACATGATATGGGATGCATGACAAAGGCAACAACACACGAAGACAAAAACCCAAACCCGAGGAAATAAAATAACTTAGTGCCGGAAACGGCAAGAGTTGGGATACATATAAGGTAAATTACATCCGGGGTGTTACAACATATTTACAACAACAAGAGCAAACAGAGTTTGTAAAAGTTTTTCTTTATCACTTTCAGTTTATCAACTGAATTGCTTGAGGACAAGCAAAGGTTTAAGCTTGGGGGAGTTGATACGTCTCCGTCGTATCTACTTTTCCAAACACTTTTTCCCTTGTTTTGGACTCTAACTTGCATGATTTGAATGGAACTAACCCGGACTGACGCTGTTTTCAGCAGAATTGCCATGGTGTTATTTATGTGCTGAAACAAAAGTTCTCAGAATGACCTGAAACTCCACGGAGATTATTTTTGGAAATAATAAAAAATACTGGCAAAGAATCAAGGCCAGGGGGCCCACACCCTAGCCACGAGGGTGGGGGCGCGCCCCCTTGCCTCGTGGGCCCCCTGGAGCTCCACCGACCTCAACTCCAACTCCATATATTCATGTCCGGGGAGAAAAAAATAAAGGAGAAAGATTCATCGTGTTTTACGATACGGAGCCGCCGCCAAGCCCTAAACTCTCTCGGGAGGGCTGATCTGGAGTCCGTTCGGGGCTCCGGGGAGGGGAATCCGTCGCCATCGTCATCATCAACCATCCTCCATCACCAATTTCATGATGCTCACTGCCGTGCGTGAGTACTTCCATCGTGGGCTTGCTGGACGGTGATGGGTTGGATGAGATTTATCATGTAATCGTGTTAGTTTTGTTAGGGTTTGATCCCTAGTATCCACTATGTTTTGAGATTGATGTTGCTATGACTTTGCTATGCTTAATGCTTGTCACTAGGGCCCGAGTGCCATGATTTCAGATCTGAACCTATTATGTTTTCATGAATATATGTGAGTTCTTGATCCTATATTGCAAGTCTATAGTCACCTACTATGTGTTATGATCCGGCAACCCCGAAGTGACAATAATCGGGACCACTCCCGGTGATGACCGTAGTTTGAGGAGTTCATGTATTCACTATGTGTTAATGCTTTGGTCTGGTACTCTATTAAAAGGAGGCCTTAATATCCCTTAGTTTCCAATAGGACCCCGCTGCCACGGGAAGGTAGGACAAAAGATGTCATGCAAGTTCTTTTCCATAAGCACGTATGACTATATTCGGAATACATGCCTACATTACATTGATGAACTGGAGCTAGTTCTGTGTCACCCCAGGTTATGACTGTTACATGATGAACCGCATCCGGCATAATTCTCCATCACCGATCCAATGCCTACGAGCTTTCCATATATTGCTCTTCGCTTATTTACTTTTCCGTTGCTATTGTTATCATCACTATAAAACACCAAAAATATTACTTTTGCTACCGTTACCTTTTGCCACCGTTACCACTACTATCATATTACTTTGCTACTAAATACCTTGTTGTAGATATTAAGTTATCCAGGTGTGGTTGAACTGACAACTCAGCTGCTAATACTTGAGAATATTCTTTGGCTCCCCTTGTGTCGAATCAATAAATTTGGGTTGAATACTCTAACCTCAAAAACTGTTGCGATCCCCTATACTTGTGGGTTATCAATGGATCATTTTTGAATGGTATGAAGTTGATGAATTTAGTTAGCACTACCTTCTGTCCCTACTTTTTATTCACTATTTTTATTAATTAAATTAAATAAAATGCCATGTTTTATCTGTTTTCTGAATTTCCCGTGCAATAAAAATGACCCAAAAATAAAAGTTCTCAGAATGCCCTGAAAATTTAATATGATTTTTTTCTGAATATTTCTCAATTTTTGGTGCAAATAACATCAGAGGGAGGTGCACCAGGTGGGCACAACCCACCTGGGCGCGCTAGGACCCCCAGACGTGCCCTCGTGGGTTGTGGTCCCCACGTGCCTCCCTCACTTATCTTTTCATACCAAATCATCACATACCTCTAGAAAAATCTCCATTGCTCTCTCTCCCATGTTCTTGCTCTCAAACCCATGGATTTCGATCTCTTTGCTCGAAGCTCCGTTTCCGAAATTGTTTCGGGGGATTGTTGCTTGGTATGTGACTCCACCGTTTGTCCAATTAGTTTTTGTTTTAGTGGTTTATATTTTGATTAATTTGCTACTCTTTGTGCTACTGTAGATGAGCTTGCATGTTGAATTCTTAGTGTTCTAAGTAGTATGAATGCTTGCTATGGCCTCTATGTATCCCTATGAGTAGTTGGTATCATTTTTGTGAAGCTTTGTTGAGAAAATTTTGTGGGCTAATAAATTTCAGAATTTTGTTAATAGGAAAACCATGAATATCTTTAGGAAGTTTGGCTCTAAGAAGAACTCCAAGGGTGTCATTTGGGAGTCATCTGATAGTGATCTCCATCCTCGGAGGTTGGCGGAGGTACGGCCGTGTGAATGGACGCACACCCCATTCCTGGAAGAGGCTGGAATCCTTCAGGAGTTCAGGCAATATGCTGCTAATGCCGGCCTCACCGACTTCATCACAGATGAGTGTGAATAGCACCAAATCCTCACAAACATCTTTGTTCAAAGCTTTACTTTCCTACGTAGGAATAATCCTCCTGAAGTGATCTTTGATTTATATGCTGAAAACCATCAGATACCACTTACTGAATTTTGTAACATATGCATGATCCCTTCTGATGGGAGCTTCGCCGAGCCTAGCCCGGCTGAGTTTGAGGCCTTTTATTGAACTTTGACAGTGGGAGATGAGAGAGGGGTGTCAGCTATCACTGCCGCTGGCTTGCATTTTCCCGCGGTTCATTACTTTGCTCTTTTCACTGCAAAATGCTTGCTTGCTAGGGAGAAGGTGGGTGCGCTTAGCTCACCGAACCTTGCTGTTTTGCGTCGTGCATTAGAGGGCGACACCACTTATAGCTTGGGAGCTATCGTGGCTCATCGCCTCCACCTTAATAAATCCAAGGGTAAAGATCATGGTGGGATTTATGCTACTCATTTGGCGGCTCACTTCGAGGTTGAGATACGCCCACATGATTACCCTCTAACCAAGGTTTACCTAGGCCGTGCTGCCATGGATCACCATCATTTTACTGATGATAGATCCCCTGGCATTCCTATTCCTTATAACCTGGTTTTTAGTATTGAAACTCGTGATATTATTCCACTTCCTGCTCCTGCTTTGTTTGATTCTGTTGCCAGGGGCGGATATAGGATCATGCCTGCAGACATCACCGCCTACCGGAATGCTCAGGCTACTGCAGAGGCAGAGGAGGAGCCTCAGCAGTGGGATCAGTGGATGCTCGCTCCTCAGTACCCCTACTACCATCCAGACTTTTGATCGACTACCAAGTTAGGCCAAAAGCCTAAGCTTGGTGGAGTACGTGTTTCCCACCAACATTACATTCATGTTCACTTATTCATCTTGTGGGTGTTCACACTTTTTCATTGTATCATTCATGTTTAGATTTATTTTTCTTGCTTTCTTGTTGTGTGTTTGAAAAACTTTAGAAATACCAAAAAAATAGTCAGTTTACTTTCTACGCATGCTTAGTAGTAATATTAAAAAGAAAACCCAAAAAGATTTCCCTGTTCTTCTTTTTCTTGTTGGGATCTTTCCCGTGTAAATAGTTTTTTCTTGTTTTTGCTTTTTCCTTTTGTTTGCTTGTTCAAGAAAACCAAAAACTCCAAAAATATTTCAGTGTGTTTCTCTAAATTTCTTTTCTATTTATTCGAGTTGTAAAAAGGAGAAGACTACGATGAAAATGTTGAGTGGCTCTCATATGAATAATTGTTGAACTAATAAAGAGCCCATTTTACCTTTTCTTCTCCTATTGAATAAAATGTTTTACTGATTTCAACTTAGTCCATGGCACTCTCGCACTATTATTATTTTCACATCGTTCGGCCGTGCAAGTGAAAGGCAATAATAACAATATTCGATGAATTAGCCGTGGCAGAGAGAAACTGGTATGAACTCAACTCGTTCTGTTTGCGTAAATATGTTTAACCTAGTATCCATGATTCAACCCATTATGATTAAACATGTTTTCAATGACAATTAGAGATTATAGTTTCTCATGACATGCATAAGTAGCTGGGAGTGGATAATGATTTATCTTGGATATCAATGATGACCCACAAGTATAGGGGATCTATCGTAGTCCTTTCAATAAGTAAGAGTGTCGAACCCAACGAGGAGCAGAAGGAAATGATAAGCGGTTTTCAGCAAGGCATCCTCTGCAAGTATTGAAATAAGTGGTAACAGATAGTTTTGTGATAAGATAATTTGTAACGAGCAACAAGTAACAAAAGTAAATAAAGTGCAGCAAGGTGGCCCAATCCTTTTTGTAGCAAAGGACAAGCCTGGACAAACTCTTACATAAGGAAAAGCGCTCCCGAGGACACTTGGGAATATCGTCAAGCTAGTTTTCATCACGTTCATATGATTCGCGTTCGGTACTTTGATAATTTGACATGTGGGTGGACCGGTGCTTGGGTGCTATTCTTACTTGAACAAGCATCCCACTTATGATTAAACTCTATTGCAAGCATCCTCAACTACAACAAAAGTATTAAGGTAAACCTAACCATAACATGAAACATATGGATCCAAATCAGCCCCTTATGAAGCAACGCATAAAGTAGGGTTTAACCTTCTGTCACTCTAGCAACCCATCATCTACTTATTACTTCCCAATGCCTTCCTCTAGGCACAAATAATGGTGAAGTGTTATGTAGTTGACGTTCACATAATACCACTGGAGGCTAGACAACATACATCTCATCAAAATATCGAACGAATACCAAATTCCATTGTTGAGGAAATCGTTAACTGGTAGCTGCTCGGTTGACTGGCGAGTAGGGGATTAATCGGCGAATCGGCAAGTTAATCGGCCATTTAATCAATTAATCAGACAATTTTTCAGTTTATCAGCTACTTGGTGACCCTACGAGTAGGGATTAATCGGCAAGTTAACTGGTTAATCGGATGAATTCTTGAACAGGGCCAAATTCACATGACTACTGTTGACACCAGATTTTGACACGGCCAAGAACTTAATTAAGATGACCTCAAATGGATAACTGCTCAAAGTGAGAAAGTTCCGTATCGTCAAAAGGAGAAACTTTCATATTTGGGCCATAGCCATCTGGTCTCATCTCTAAGGCCGAAGTTGTATTTGAAGTACTCAGATTTTATATTTAGAACACTATTCAGCTGATTAGGCCCCCAAGATGGCCTCACATGAGAAATGTTTCTACACGGATTGTCTTCGTCTCATCGAGCCGATCGATTTCGATATAAAAAATGTCTAAATCAGAGTTCGTATACAAAAGTTAGAGCCAAAACACTGTGCTGCATAAGTTTGCCCCGGAAGTTCCGGGCAAAACTTCCGGGGAGGTTCCGGGCTAAACCGAAAGTTTGCACATGGTGCGCCCCGAAAACTGGAATTTTAACATTGTTTGCAGATTTGCGGGGCTGATTTCGACATCAAGATGACCTCGTATGAAAAAGTGATCAACCGAAGAGTTTTTCTCCATTGCAAGATCTACAACTTTGCTTTTGGGACCATCGTCATCCGAAGCAGTATGCGGCCTGCAGATTCAGTGCAAGAGGGCTACTTGATGTAATTTCAGCCCGAAAGTTCCGGCCCTCGTAGTCCGAGTTAGGGTAACTTTTGATGATTTGGACGTGATTTGAGTCCTTTTCTTGTACGGGAAGTACATCCGCCTCATATATATGTAAGGGGTGAAGGCCGATTGAACAACACACAATCAAACAAAAAGTGTGTTCGCACACGAACACATCACCGTGTACCCGCGACACCGGAGGTGATGCACCGCAACTCACGTCGAAGGAGACCCGCCGGAAGCGCGGTACGCAAGACAATCTGGTGGGTGCTTTTGAGGACCCGAAACCCCACACGCCCGGGAGGGACCCCGTCAGGGCGCACAACGGCTATGGGCTGCCCTAGGTCGACCTGATCGCCCCTAGGGCCTCGAGGTTCGCCGCTCTACAAACGAAGAATGAACGAAGAACAAGGAAGAAGAAGAACAAGGGAGAGGGATAAAGGTACAGGTAAAAGATGATAGATTGATATGTCGATTGTGTGTTGTTCAATCGGCCTTCACCCCTTACATATATATGAGGCGGATGGACTTCCCGTACAAGAAAAGGACTCAAATCACGTCCAAATCATCAAAAGTTACCCTAACTCGGACTACGAGGGCCGGAACTTCCGGTCTGGCCCGGAACTTCCGGGCTGAAATTATATCAAGTAGCCCTCTTGCACTGAATCTGCAGGCCGCATACTACTTCGGATGACGATGGTCCCAAAAGCAAAGTTGTAGATCTTGCAATGGAGAAAAACTCTTCAGTTGATCACTTTTTCATCCGAGGTCATCTTGATGTCGAAATCGGCCCGGCAAATCTGCAAAAAATGTAAAAATTCCTGTTTTCGGGGCGCACCGCGTGCAAACTTTCGGTTTAGCCTGGAACCTCCCCGGAAGTTTTTCCCGGAACTTCCGGGGCAAACTTATGCAGCACACTGTTTTGGCTCTAAATTTTTCATACGAACTCCGATTTAGACGTTTTTATATCGAAATCAATCGTCTCGACGAGACGAAGACAATCCGTGTAGAAACATTTCTCATATGAGGCCATCTTGGGGGCGTAATCAGCTGAATAGTGTTCTGAATATAAAATCTGACTACTTCAAACACAACTTTGGCCTTAGAGATGAGACCGAATGGCTATGGCCCAAATATGAAAGTTTCTCCTTTTGACGATATGGAATTTTCTCACTTTGAGCACTTCTCCATTTGAGGCCATCTTAATTAAGTTCTTGGCCGTGTCAAAATCTGGTGTCAACATATGCCTCCCTGTTTTTCGGCAAACTTGTGTGCCGAAAAATAACTTGCACGATGCTTTTTATAAGGATGATGTCAACACTCCATCGGCCATTTTGCATGTTCTTAGGACGATAAGTATATATCGGCCATTGCTTGTTTGAACCTCTTGATGCAAACTTGGGTGAAAACTTCTCAGCTTCTATAACAATCCGGTGCTAAGGTTCCATAGAGCAAAACTATCCTCCGAACCATATTGTTCTCCCTTTCGTTAGGATTTTGCAGATAATCAAGAATGAACTTCCTTCAATCCTTACTTCATCTGCATAAAATTTTCATTAGTGGCCGAAGCGATGGGCTTCGATTCGGCCTTACCTATGTTGACAAGACGTAGCATCGGCTATTGATAGAAATGCAATACACCATGGTTAACATAGTAGCCGGATGCTTGCTGTGTCAATTCTTTCGAATTGTCATGTCTAGATATATGAACAATTTTAAAGAAACCCAAGGTAAATCTTGCATCTAGACATACCAAAAGATAAACTATAAGTGATTCGTCAAAACATTGATAACCCTTGGATATTTGTTGCACTACTAATAACGAATCACCAGAAGCCTCAATATGTATAGCACCTATAGCAAGGCAAAGCTCCAATCCGAATGACAATGCATATTCGGCTTTGACCATTGTGCAAAAATATTTTAAGCGGCATGAGGCTTCACAAAATAGCACCATAAGGAG
Source organism: Triticum urartu (assembly GCF_003073215.2). NCBI lineage: Eukaryota > Viridiplantae > Streptophyta > Magnoliopsida > Poales > Poaceae > Triticum > Triticum urartu. The sequence goes on along the minus strand of NC_053024.1, from coordinate 125,539,183 downwards.
ATATATAAACAACACCAACACCTTGGCCATTGCTACAAATTTAACCATGAATATATAATCTCCATGTTACTAGAGAGATCAAGCTAAAATCAATATTATGTATGATGCTCAATAATAAAATCAACCATGATTTGGCCTTACGTAAGTTCTGAAAACTAACAAGCCAAAGCACACCCAATCAAAACATAAGTTCACTTTGCAATTTGGGTGAATTGGTCTATGCATAATATCCTCAATGGCATCAATTTGACAAATTCCTTTGCAAGCACTTATCTCAATCTCTACTCAAACTAAGGACGGTGTTAGAGCACCACACCGGCCATTCTTATATATATTCTTAGGGCGATAGATAAGTATCGGCCATTACCATGAGGTCCGTGTAGAATTCATACACCAAATCATGTATATCCGAAATAAACAAATGAAATAGCAATCAAATATTTCGGCCCTTGGATTAACAAGAAAAAATGTAGCTAATAAA